>NC_141140.1:82896587-83114087 GCF_053477565.2 Lygodium microphyllum
AGTGCCAATTTTGGGTCAAACACAGATGCATACTATGGCACATTCTCAAAAGTCAAGGTGATTTTCAACCTCCCACCTTCAGCAAACTATAAGGGACTGCATTGCTTCCTTGGCCATATGGGATATATAGGCAATTCATACTGAACTATACATTGATTGCCTAACCCCTATACAAATTGCTCATTGTGTTTGAATGGACTGAGGAATACCAACAATATTATGAGAAGCTTAAACATGTTCTAACTTTAGCACCAATCTTAAGAGCCACATATTGGTCAATCACCTTCCATGTGCATATTGATGATTCAAATTTGGCCATGGAGGTGGTGCATGCCAAGTTGGTGAACATAATATGGATTTCCCAATGAGCTTTGCAATCAAGCAACTCACTAATACAAAGATGAACTACTTAATGACATTGCAAGAAGGATTGGCTATGGTATTTACAATTAAGAAATTTAGGCATTATCTTTTGGTGATACCATTCACCTTCTTTGTGGACCATCAAGCATTGCTTTATTCTGTTTTAAGACCATATGCAACAAGGTACATTGCCAAATGGCTACTACTTTTGGAGTTTGACTTCTCAATGATAGTGCTGAGGATAAACAGCACTATATGACTAACCATATGTCCCGCATAACCACTATAGAGAAACAACTAAACAAGGCATCACGGATGATTTACTTTATGCTTATCTCTTCAAGGTCTCTAGCAAAGAAGAGATATATAAAGCAAACCTCACACCCTACTAGGAAAGAACATATTACAAATTCTTAAAAAATGAATCCTAGTTCATGCGATTGATAAAGCTAGAATATATATGACATGCTCACAAAGGTGCATGTAGGAATCATAGGACAGTTCCATGGAGACACCAATGAGTTTTTCAAATACTGTGATGAATGTCAACATACAAGGGCATTCAAAAGGACAAGATGGAGCTAACACCAATGATAGCATACCAACCATTTGAAAAAGTGAGAAATGACTTAATTGATCCCATTAGTCGTGTGGCCCAATACTCTCAAGCCAAATACATAATCATAGCCACTCACTACCTCACAAAATGTTTTGAAGTGCATGCAACTAGAAAGAATGATGCTAGGACAATAGCAAAGTTTCTTTGGGAGCGAGTGGTATCTAGATTTGATTGTCCCATTGAACAAATGATTGATCAAGGCACGCATTTTATCAACAAATTCATTGCTCGTTTGCTATCCACCTTTCTAGCAATCCATCAAAAATCAACTTCACATTACCCGCAAGCTAATGGTCAAGTTGAAGTGACAAACAAGGTCTTAGTGTATGTGTTAATGAAGGTAATCTCAGCCTCACATAATGATTGGGATAACAAGTTGATGGAAACATTGTGGGCAAATTGGATGGCCTAGAAAATGGCTAACTGCTGGACAAATACCCTTCAAGCTAACCGATAGGACAAAAGAAATCTTGTTGGTTGATACTTTGTTTCAAGCATGAGGATTTCCATGCAAGCAAGATGGGAAGGAAAGGAAGCATGGACCGACCACTTAGTAGAGTTGGAATAACTCTCTAAAATGCAACTCATAGCCACACATGCACTCATCTATGAAAACGCTAGGAGGAAGGCCTAATTCAACAAACATGTCAAATAGAAAACATAGTGTTGCTATATTCCATTGAAGGCCACAAGCTAATAGCAATACAAGTGACCAAAGAGCAAGCCCTCAACAACCACTTGATCACCTCCTTCAAATGTAGCCACATAGAAATAAGAAGAGAAGAAATAGTAAATTTAGATAGCATAGCTAACTTTGAATCTCTATTTTTGCAAAAATGGTTCACTCTCCACACACAATGGGAAATATTTGGGGATGCCAAATATTGACCAATGATAAATAATGTCAATCCATAAAAACAACTGACTATGACCCCACTTATACTTCCCCAACATCATTTTGATTGTTAACTATCACATGCTATCGACCATTAGAGGACCAATTCTACTCCAACCTTATTTGGATCAAATACTTAGTGAGGAGGAACTTCATATTGATGGTTGCATGTGGACAAGAGATTTCCTAATGGATTTCCTCACCTAGATCACTCATGTGGGCATAAGGCCAAGCGTCATAGATCATTACATTGCCATGGAATACAATCCTCATTTTGATGGTTGGTTGTTGTTGTAGTGAGATCCTACATTATTGAATTAGTCTAGCCTTTCTTGTGCATATCGGATTTTACATAATTGTTGCACATGCAGTTTCCTTCTTTCTCATTCATTGTCTAAAATAAGCACTCTTAAGCCATGGAAAATCAGAACCTCACCATTAACCTCCCTTGCAATCTAGGAAGGGGTAACTAGATGGGAAGAGCATGCATGTCCTTTTAAGAAATAGGTAACAAATAGTTTTTGTACAAATATATGAACATCTAAAATGAAATGTGCAAGCTTGTGTACTCTAAATGTGCAACTTTTGATCACATGTCATCTTTTTTTCCAAATACATTAGGAAATGGTTGGAGTCAATGAGAAAGTCATCCACGAATAGCACGAAAAGCTCTAGATTTCCTTCACAAAACAAGAGCTAACAAAGTACAATATGAAAGTAGACATCCTGTGAATTTGAGATACATATAGATTCAAAACCCAGGATTGATCATTGATGGAGAGCAAAAAGCTTGGGAATTAGTGGAAATTTTCACCCTAGGCAAATATGTGGAGAAGTTTGAAGATAGGGTGAACCATCGGATGTGCATGTGATTCATTACCAAATATGACATCAACTGAAGGATTGGGAGGATTGCCATGAAGACAAGTGAAGTCATGTAGAATGTGGAAGTTCCCCTATCTATAGAGCTAGTGCACAGGGCCCTAGATTTACCTAAGCACTAGCAAAGGGTGATCAAAGAGAAGACTAGTGTTATGGCTAAGCTATACAGCTAGTGCACAAGGCCCTAGATTTACCTTAGTTCTAGCATAGTATGACTTGAGAGGAGACTAATGTTATGGCCAAGCTTAAATTCACAAAGTAGGAGTTGCTAATACATCCAAAGAGAAAGACACCTTGGAAATAGCCTTGGAAGACTCTTGAAGGACAAAGGAAAAGCACCAATCTAGACTTAAAAAGGAGAGAGAGGAGCCGGAATGGAAGAAAAAGGAGGAGTATCATCAGGTGGTGCAAAATTGAGTAGAAGAGACCAATAGGGGAGGCAACATAGACATTGGAGTTCCACCCCACCCACCCCAATATAGAGTACATTCAAGAAAAAGTGCCAAAAAAGTAGAAATCGCCACCAATGGGGGGAGGGTTAGGCCTAAGACAACAAAAGGTGAAGAGAAGGAACCACTTGAACCATTACCACCACCACCCCAATTGAACCAATTGGTAGAAAAAATCACCTTGCCATTAGCCACACCATTCCTACTTCAACCATCTATGGTTTAAGGAAGCAATCAAGTAACCTCAAAAGAAAAGCTTCATGGTTAGAAGAAAAGCTTCAGTGTGGTTGGATGTTGTCTACTCATTTGTATCTAGAAGCAAGTCAAAAAGGACCGTCGGCAATTCTATGGTCCAAAATATTGATCATGGAAGAAGAAAAATTGGGAAAAAGGGGAGAAAAGATGCCAAATGATAGAAAGACCATTCTCGCACATACTCCACATTACTCAAGGGCCTAGAAAAGACTTTGACAACCTACTCAAAACTTTAGAGGAACAAAGATACCACAAGGAAAAAGAAAGAAAGTGGGTAGTGCACCTTTGGAGAGGGAAAAGGAAGCATATGTGGTCCTCCAAAGACAATACACTAGAGACATATGTACCCTCAAGGTGGAAGTAGCAACCTTGGCAAATAAAAGTGTAGAGAATGAGAAGTATGAACATGGGTTGCACCAATATCAACAAGAAAAGGAGAACCAAGAAAGATGGGAAGCACACTATGAGGAAGCTACAAAAACTATAGCATAGTTAGAAGAAAAGTCAAGTAAATAGTTAGTCCAAATAAGCTAGCTACAACATGATGAAGAGGAAGTTGTGCAGATGAAGGAGAGATTTCTTAAACTTGTAGAGCAATGGAAAGAAGCAACTAAAAATTGGGAATGCTTTGAATAGATAATGGTATAATAGACCAAGGAAAAAGAGGATCTCTAGCAAAGTAAAAGAGAGCAAACTACAATACTAGAAGCATTGACCAAGTGGCAAGATCGAGGACTAGAGAAAGCAAAGAAGAAAATTGAAGAACTAGAGGAACAAAGCTCAAGCCCAATGCAGAAGCTTGCTCGCATACTTACGACAACAAGACAGGACAAAGAGACGGCCAAGGATAGAGCAAAGATGGTAAAGAAAGTCGTGAAGATTCAGCAAAGGAGTTTCATCAAGACATTCTCTGAAATCACAGAGCCAAGCAAGAAGGATACACTGGAAGGCCTCAAAAAAAATTACAAATGGCTAGAGAAGCTCTTCAAAACACCTTAGGACCACTGCCCTAGCCACAAGAGCATAAGCCCACAAGAAATAAAGTGGCACAATAGCTAAAGAATAGCAGTTCACTGATGAGTAGCTAACTAAACTAGGCCTTGTGATTCCAAAAAGAGCCTACACTATCACCACCCTCAATCGACACAGGAGACCAAATGCTCCAAAACTCCCTCATGAGCAGGCACACACAGAGCAATCCCTTAATGAATCCGCTTCTTTAGATACATCAAGGATCCAAGACATCAACTGGTGCTATCTTTTTGCCTCAAACTCTAATTACCAATTTTGATCATCCTTACTTGCCATCTACTCTAATGAGCACTTGCATCTCTATCAAAAGATACTTGATGAGCAAGGCATGTCTTGAGCATTCCTAAAGGCCTTTATTTCCACCATCTCAAGAAAAGAGAAAAGAAAAGGAGCATTGGTTATTTTACCCAAATTCAAAAAAACCAACACATACACAAATTATTGAGAGAGAGGCATGTGAACCTTATGTATACAAGGGTGGATAAGGGTAGCTAGGTGTGAATGAACTAGAGGGTAAGGGGAAACCCTAACCCTAGCCATCCAGAGGCTATATAAATAGCCTAAAGGTCACTCTCACAGTTGAGGAGATAGCATTATTTGTACTTTTGAACAACTCACTAAGCAAGATCTTCTTCATGTACTTGAGCTCTCTATCTCTCCCTCTTGTGCACACTCTCATGCTTCCACTTTAATATTTCAATATGGTATCAGAGCTATCTATGATCCAATAGGCTTCCTTCAGCTATATCCTAGCCTAAGTGCACAACAAGATCTCATTTACCTCCTTCTCCCTCATAGCTAGCCTTGACCACCTGTCAGTGGAGGAGCTGGCGTGGACAAAAGAGAGCATATTTTTCCCTTCTTTCTTCTGGAGATTTTCTCCCCAGCTTAGGACACTCCAACACGATGCAAAAAACGTAGACATTGGTCATGCAACAGTGCACCATTGCCAAAAAATATAGGTAGGCACAGTCTAGGGGAAGTGTGCAAGTTCATATAGCTACGTCCTCAGGAGAGAACACAATCATCCTAGCTACCATGGGGCTTTGTTAGCTCCTCTAGTGGGCCATCTCTCCCTAAAAGGGTTTGAGTTAATTCCTCTCCTATTGGCTACTATACTCAAAACCCTCACTGTGGATCACAATGGTAGCCACAATCATAAGCTTGAAAGCTTGTCTTTCTTTCTTTTTTCATTTTTTGCTAACATTAACAGTGATTTTAATCATTGAATGCAAAGTCAGTTAGTAACCTATAGCCTTCATGTCAATGATTATTCTTCATTTGGTGGGCATCACTAAGCTTACCACGATGAATACTTAACATCTCAAGAGGTCTTAACCTTGAGATGAGTGCTTCTTAACACTCGTAGGTATTTAGTGTCATTAGTTGTTGTTGCCTTATGACGAAACAAGAAAATGGATGTAATTGAAATCTCCTTGGACTCTTCTCTAAGTGTCAAAGTTCTCGATCAACCTTGCACATCCAATATTCATCCACTAAACCACAAGGTGGAGAGGAGCCATAGGTTCAATCAAAGTTCACTTCATTAAAGCCTAGGAAGACAATAAAACCTAAACCAAGGGTTGTTCAAAGGAAAGGACAGCAAAAATGTTATTTTGAGGTACTACACATATATGATTTTCAACCCTTTTCATCCTTGCAGTTTTAAGTCTGCACAGTTGTAAGGCTATGTGGCATTTATAAACACATAGATCATTTCTGTCAATTGGTTCGTACTTATTGGCCATTATGTAAAGACTAGGCACTGCCATTGCCTAGGGTAATTGGTAAGACCTTTCTATTATGGCCATGGCTTATGCCAATGTTAGGCCTAAAATCCATAAGTTTGATGGAAAATGCTTTCATCCTTGGCAGGTCCTGGTGAAGTATAAAATGATGGAACCAGGCTATTGGCCCTCATCAAAGGGACCAAGGTTATTGATCCATCAAACCCACTTGATGTAGAAGATGATGAAAGAGCCCAAGCCATCATCATGCTTCATCTAGATGAGTCCCTAATTCATCATATTGACTAACTCCCCACTGCCAAGGAGAAATGGGATGAGCTTGAAAAGATTTATGGTGCTACAAGGAAGAACTCCAAAAAATTCCTAAAGATCGAATTTTTTAGCTTGGAGTGTAAAAAAGGAGAAGACCTAGATAACTTCATTTCTCACATGAAGGGGCTCCTGGCATAGGTAGCCTCAATTCAAGCTCCAATTCATGATGAAGATGCCATTGCAATCCTCTTGAAGGCTATAAAGAAGGTATTTCCAACCCTTGTAACTACTCTTACCAATATCCCTAATCCAACTTTGGAAAGCACCATCCAGTCTTGCTTAGATGAGGAGAAAAGAAGCCAAGGATCAACTTCAACAACCCATGAGAAACTTCTAGTTCATACTATCTCCAGTGTCAAGATTGTGGGAGAGAAGGAAGGAGTCTCACTTGTAGCTTTCTTGCTTGCACAATGGGGGAATACACACAAGGGTGGAGGCTGAAAACAGTTTTCCTCTTCTTAGTTGTGTAAGCCAAAAAGAACTCTTGTACAAAGAAATAGAAGAACCCTATATATGGGTCTCAAACCAAACTCAACTAACTAAGGTGGCATACTAACTGAGCCACGAACTAGAGTAGATAAGGATAGCTGCCATGTAGCTATTATTCATGGGCGGTGTACCAACCGCATCTGCAACTGACACGTCGGTGACATAAATGCACAACGGTCACCCTGGCATATCACGAGTGGAGCTCGATATCTCAACACTCCCCCTCGAGCTCAATCCCAATTCCTGCACACCAAGCACGTCTCTGAACTTGCGCAGCTTCTCTATGCCCAATGCCTTCGTAAATATGTCAGCTACCTGATCCTCTGTGCTGACATAAACTAGATCAATAAGACCTAGTAAAACCCTCTCCCGCACATAGTGATAATGCACCTCAATGTGCTTTGTTCTAGCATGATAGACTGGGTTATTTGCCAAGTGTATACTACTCATGTTGTCACAATAAATGACAACTGGCCCATCTGTAGGCTGATGCATATCATAAAGTAGCTTATGCAGCCAAGCTACCTCACATGCAGCTATTGCTGCACCCTTGTACTCAGCCTCTGTGCCAGCTGGACAAGGCAACTGTAGGCTGTTTCTTGCTGCTCCAAGTGACTGCAGCACTCCCAAAAGAGAACACATATCCACTGGTAGATCGTCTATCAGAAATGCTACCAGCCCAATCAACATCAGTGTATCCATGCAACTGTATCTGAAACCCAGTCTCATAAAATAGTCCATACTGCAATGTGGACTTCACATACCTGAGTATGCGTCTAGTCGCATCCAAATGCGGTTTCCTTGGAGCCTGCATAAACTGACTTATCAATCCAACAGCATAGCTCAAATCTGGCCTGGTAATAGTCATATAAATCAAGCTTCCTACTATGCGTATGTACATAGTAGGGTCTTCCAGAAGCTCACCTGCATCTGCGCTCAGCTTCACATTCTGCTCCAAAGGAACTGAAATAGGCTTACAGCCTATCATCCCATATTTGGACAGCATGTCCAATCCATATTGCCTCTGCAAGAGCTGTATCCCACTTGGTGATCTAATCACCTCAATGCCCAAGAAATAACGTAGCTCTCCCAAATCCTTCATCTCAAACTTTTGTTTCAATAGCATTTTCACATGAAGGATATCTTCATCACTGTCACCTGTCATAATCAAATCATCAACATAAATGACAAGTAGCATAATACCTTTCTCTGTTTTTCTCACATAAAGTGAGAAATCTGCCTTGGAAATCTGAAAGCCAATAGTGACAAGATACTGTCCTATCTTGTCAGACCATGCTCTAGGTGCTTGCTTCAAGCCATAGAAGGCTTTCTTCAACCTGCAAACAAACTCAGGATGAACAGCATGCACATAACCTGGTGGCTGCTCCATATAGACCTCTTCTTGCAAATCACCATGCAAGAAGGCATTCTTTACATCCATCTAATGTAAAGACCATCCCTTTGATGCAGCCATAGCAATGACTGCTCTTACGGTTGCCATCCTTGCAACCGGACTGAATGTTTCTTCATAGTCAATGCCATATGTTTGTGCATACCCCTTGACTACTAATCTTGCCTTGTATCTATTCACAGAACCATCTGCATTGTGCTTCACCTTATAAACCCACTTACAGCCAATTGCATTCTTACCTTTAGGCAAAGGTACTAACTCCCATGTAGCATTTGCTTCCAAGGCATCCATTTCTTCATCCATGGCTTTCTCCCATTTTTCTTTTCCCATGGCTTGCTCAAAAGAAGTGGGTTCTGGTTCCTGTATCACTTTGACCATATATGCATAGTGAATGGCTGTAAATCCATCATATTTCAGCCTATCCATAGGATACCTAGCTCCGATAGACCTACGCAAAGTAGGTTCACTCCCAGGTGCTCTCAAAACATCCCTGGTCTTCCTTACTCCAGGTGTAACAATAGAAGAAATACCCAACTCATCATCAATGCTCTGTTCTGAGCCATTGGATTCACCATCCACATAAGAGTGACCTGCATTCACATCAAACCTGGGCTGATCTACCTTCTCTTTTCCTTTTCGTAAAACCTGCATACCACTATCTACATTGCTTTGAGAAGAATCTCATGATCTCAATCTGCCTGTCCATGGTGAAGAATATGAACCACTGCTAGAGGACGCTCCAAGTCCACTAATATTTTGTGACTGCTGCTGTGAATTCTGTGCAGCATTACCATTTTGTGCATCTACATCATCAATCACATTTACTGGTTTATACCAGCTACTCATCTCATCAAAAACAACATCTCTGCTCACTATAAACTTACGAGTAGAAGGGTTATAGCATCTATACCCTTTCTGCTGCAGAGAGTAACCAATAAAGATGCACTTCTGAGCTTTTGGATCCAACTTGGATCTCAACTCATCTGGCACATGTACATAGGCAATGCAACCAAAAATCTTCAAATGAGAAATATTTGGTTTCCTACCAGTATACCTCTCCTCTGGAGTCATCCCATGTATTGCTGCAGTGGGAGTCCTGTTCATTATGTAGACTGCTGTAGCAACTGCCTCAGCCCAATAAAAATCTGGCAAGTCTTTTTCATTGAGCATGGCACGACATACCTCTCCAATATGCCTATTTTTCCTTTCTGCAATTCCATTTTGTTGTGGGGTATGACTGCATGAATATTGCTGCTTTATGCCATGCTCCTGCAGGAACCTTGCAAACTCATTTGAGAGGTACTCTCCCCCTCCATCTGACCTTAGGCATTTTATTTGCAGGCCTGTTTCTTTTTCAACCATAGCTTTAAGAGTTTTGAAATGCCCAAAAACTTCACTTTTCTTTTTCATAAAATACACCCAAACTTTTCTGCTATAGTCATCAATAAAAGTGACAAAATAATTACAGTCTCCAAGAGATGCAACTTTAGTAGTCCACACATCAGAGTGGATTAATTCCAATGGCTTCTTACTCTCTTGAACATGTCTAGGAAATGGTTTCCTTGCCTTTTTTCCAAACTGACAGGCTTCACATACCTTATGCATTTTTGCAACCTTGAATTTAGGCAATCCTGCAACAATATTTTGGGCCTACATTGATTTAAGTCGCTGTACATTAACATGACCAATGCGTTTATGCCAGATATCAATATCTGCAACTACACCGGTCCCATGTGCAGACATTGCTGCACTCAAATCAGACATGTCTGCATTCAACGTAAACATTCTGCCCTTCTTCTTTCCTTTTGCTATCAAGCGACCTTTATTTTTCATATCCTCAACAAAGCATCCATGAGGATTAAATCTGACCTGCAAGCCCTGCTCAACCATTTAACCAACAGAAACCAAATTCTTGGTTATATTCGGGACACGAAATGCATCGGACAGGTATTTCTTTTTCCCATCCTGCATAGACAAATGAATTTTTCCAATCTGCACAATAGGATGTGCAGTATCATCACCAGTCTCCACAAATCTTGGTTTTTCCATTTTTTTTGCATCCTCCATCCATTATGCATGACATGTCATGTGGTTTGATGCACCTGAGTCAACATACCATACATCGTTGCTTTCTTCTGCACTTGTCACAGAATTGTTCATGTGCTGCACCATAAACAAATGCTCATTTCTGTCATCACCTTGTCTACTAGAAGATGCATAATTTCCTTGTTGCAGTTTTACATTCATGATGTCATTCTGCTTTTTATAGCAGTCTTTAGCCATATGACCCATTTTACCACAGTAGTAGCAATCAACATTGCTGTTTGCATTTTGCCCTCTTTGCCATCCACCACGACCTCTTTGGCTCCCCCTGCCTCTAGAGTTACCACGTCCTTCTCCATAGGACTGGTTTTCTTGAGTTTGCTGCATATTCTAATTTCTACCACGGCCTCCAAATCGGCCTCCTCTACCTTTGCCTCTACCTCTTCCAGCATTTGAGTAGAAGATAGTTTCTTTTGAAGTTCCTCCTGAAGAAGATGCACCACCATTTCTCTGCTCCTCAGAAATTAGAAGAGCAATCAACTCCTCAAAATCAGGAAATCTTTCACGAACTGAAATGGATGTCCGAAACTGTGCATAATCCTTTCCTAGACCATTCAAGGTCACAGAAAATAAATCATCATCTTCCACTAGCGACCCAATGGAAGCAAGTGAATCTGCAATCTTCTTCACCTTCATGTGGTAGTCATTGATGCTCATATTTTCTCTTTGCACATTATGCAACTCTTGCTTGAGCTGCATTTTCCTGGCTTGAGTATTTGTGCTATACATTTTTGACAAAGTATCCCATGCCTCCTTTGGCGTACTTGCATCCTGAATATGCACAATCATAGAGTCTGAAATACTGATAGACAGCCAGTACATAGCTTTCCTGGCTCTCTCATGCCATGCTTTAAATGCCTGTATTTGCTGTTGATTGGGAACATCAAGAAGAGCTGATTCTTCTTCATTTCCTGCAACAAATTCCCAATATCCTTTTCCCATAAGGAAATTCGTCATTCTAAACTTCCATGCTTGGAAGTTGTTCTTGTCAAGCTTTTCAATGACAATCTATGAGAGAGAATCAGACGCCATTACAGAACACTACAAAAAGTTCTGTCATTGCAAAGAACACAGCTTCAGCCTCACAAGGGCTAATCTGCAAAACTGATGAAAGTGGTATTTGACCACACAGTCACTTCCTAGTGACGATTTTGCATCAACAGGCAACAAGGATGATTCTGTAACTCCCAATGTCTCTGCACATAAGCATACGATGCAATTTCTACAGTAACTTTTCACCGACCTGTAGAACAGTGGCTGCACAGCATAAAACTGGACCTTTTCCTGAGTGCGTGTAGAAAACTTCTACCTCCAAAACAGGCCCCGAAATGGCCTCAAATCAAAAAAACAGGGTCGCCAAAGGCTAAAGCCCTCTCCCGCAGCATATACTGCCCTCTTGCTTCACCGCGAAGGGCGTCTCAACCTGAGACAATGCACTGTTGCAATTTCTGGCTGTGCTACCTGCAGAGATCTGTTCCCAAAACAGAAAATGAAAGCAACACTGCTCCTCTTACCAGAACACCGCGAGCTTGGCTTGCTTTCTTGAGCTCCTTACCACGAACAAGGCTTTGATACCATGTCAAGATTGTGGGAGAGAAGGAAGGAGTCTCACTTGTAGCTTTCTTGCTTGCACAATGGGGGAATACACATAAGGGTGGAGGCTGAAAACAGTTTTCCTCTTCTTAGTTGTGTAAGCCAAAAAGAACTCTTGTACAAAGAAATAGAAGAACCCTATATATGGGTCTCAAACCAAACTCAACTAACTAAGGTGGCATACTAACTGAGCCACGAACTAGAGTAGATAAGGATAGCTGCCATGTAGCTATTATTCATGGGCGGTGTACCAACTGCATCTGCAACTGACACGTCGGTGACATAAATGCACAACGGTCACCTTGGCATATCACGAGTGGAGCTCGATATCTCAACATCCAGCAAATGCTCTTTTTGCAATAAGAAGGGATCCCAACAAAATGAAGTGCAATAAATGTAAGAAGACAAGGCATATTACCAATAAATGTCTACCGCCCTTGAAGTGCCGAAAGAATTGGAGGACAATTGTTTCTTCAAAACATCTGAAGATCAACTTTTCTAAACACTATAAACCCTCTACTTATAAGAACTCTTGTAGCCTGATTTACAAAGGCAACCCATTTTGTTTGAGGGTGGATCTTAACGTGCCTTCTTATAGTCTAATGCCACTCTGGCATTGAGGGGGGGTGTTGAGAGATAGGCATGTGAACCCTACATAAACAAGGGTGGATAAGGGTAGCTAGGTGTATATGAACTAGAGGGCAGGGGAAAACCCTAACCCTAGCCATCCAGAGGCTATATAAATAGCCTAAAGTTCACTCTCACAGTTGAGGAGAGTGTACTGGTTGTACTTCTGAACAACTCACTAACAATATCTTCTTCTTGTACTTGAGCTCTTTCTCTCCCTCTCGTGCATACTCTCATGCTTCCACTCTAATATTTCAACACAAACACCTAGGGGTCCTCAAGTTGGGGGTGTCTAGTGATTGATGTCAATTGGCTCTATCCTCAACCCCCTAGCCCTTCCCCAACAATCCATTCAAGCTCCTCAACAATAGAATATCCCAAGAAATTAGCTGACCTATCACCCTGAATGCCACATCACCGCACTAGTAACTTTCCACCGATTAGGTCCTCAAGTGTGGGACAGACCTAGGGAGCCTTGGCTTCCCTAGCATAGACCCATCTCCCAATTGCACATCTCACCCACTCACTCCTCATGCATTGCATGCATTATTTTCTTGTAGGTACCTTGAAGCAAAAAGAAGAACCAACAACAGCCACCCTTCCTTCTCCATCCTATGGCCTCTTACCCTCCCAGCCGTCATTCCACACAAGTTCCAAGCACCTTTACAAGTGCCATCGGATTGGCACTCAAATAGTGAAGGGGGTAATGTTAATCGATGACAAGTTCAAAGCAAAAAAAAAGTGACAAAATAGCCAAGAATCGTTAAAATTTGGAGAAAAGAGAGAAGTGGATCAAAGGCACGCGTCAAAAAAGTTCAAGAAAATTAAAATTTTGAAGAGGGCATGCAAGGAAGATGATAAGAAGGCTAGAGAATTCTGAAGTATAGTAGAAAAACTCAGAAGTGTGCTAACATTGTAATCTCAAGTGGCATATAGAGAAAAAAATGTAAATATAATTTGTATTGAGTATCAGGCTCGCTCCTATGAAAATTGTAAATTAATGTGCAATTAATGGCACACTAGTGGAGTGAGTTAGGATTTTGAAAATTTGATAGTCTAACAGATTACAGGAACCTCAAAGATGGGATTGAGTAGAACTATGAATGGTGGGCACCCCCTTGAGAATTAGACCCTACCCAATTTTTAAAATCAAAAGGTGAAATATAAGGTGAAAAAAATCATTAATATAATTCATTCATAAGGTTGCAAATCAAAAGGTTATCTCTTTTATTATCTTGTATGTTGACTCTATTTCAAGAGTTTTCTCCATTGCATACATGCTTGGTCTATGAGTCTAGCGTTATGTTGTGAATAGGTTTGTGATTGCTCTTTTGCTTCTTATTTTGGCACCCTCTCCATCTCTCCTTGTCTCCTTCTTGGGTTCTCCCAATTTGAGAGGTAGAGAAGCAAAGAGTTTGTGAGATAAGAGCTTGAGGGCTTGAGAGGACTTCAGAGAGAGAGAGAGAAAGAGAGAACCTTGCTTGGCTTGGAGAAACAAGCGAGGAGCTACAACCTTGCATGAGGTTCATGGGATCAAAAGACATGGAGCTTGCGGACACGTAGTTGATGGGATTGTTGAAGCTTGGGTGCTCTTCAACAAACTCCTAGACTACAACAGTTGGTGAGTTTTCTCGTTTCGACTATTTGTTTGATTTATTCTGCTTGCTTGGCGGGCTGTGGCTTTTTTCTAAGGCTTGACAACTAGGTAGGTATAGATGATAGGAGATCTTGTGGGGTCAAAGACTGATATATCTTGATGAGAGAGGGTGCATCACAAATATGTGTGCTTTCGTCTAGATTTGACACATAGGCGAAGTGTACCTACATTTTAGGGATATGTCCATTTGGGGAATAACTTTGCTTTAAGCATTGTTGGAATGGGAGATATGCATTTATCACTAGATATAATGGCTCCTCTTTTTTATTTAAGAATGTTTGTCATGTACCAAGCTTGAAGAAATATTTGAGAAGTATTGGATGGCTAAATGATTGTGGTTGTTATGTGATCATTGGGAATCATGTTTGGAAGATATGCAAAGTCTCCTTGTAGTTGCTGAAGGGCCAAAATTTGGCACCTTGTACTCTTTGTACAATAATCATTTGTGGAAGAAGGCTATGCACTCAGAGATGGACTCTTTGGTTAAGAATGCTAGGGAGTCGGTTCCTTTGCCTATGGTCAAGGCATATATTACCATGCAAATGGGTGCTAAAATTTGATATATTGCGTAAGTACAAGGAAAGATTGGTGGCCAAGGGTTTTAAGCCTAATAAGTCATAGACTTTGATGAGATCTTCTCACCAATAGTCAAGATGACCACCCTTCACACATTGGTTGCATCGGTTTCCAAGGAGGATATGGATCTTATAGACATGGATACCAAGGAAGCTTTCTTGCATGGGGATTTCTATGAGGATATTTATATGTAGTAGCCAGAATGATTTGTTGCACAAGACAAGGAACTATTGGTATGTAAGCTTGATAAGAGCTTATGTGGATTAAAATAGGCTCTTAGGAAATGGTATCATAAGTTTGATATCCTCATGAGATCTCAAGGACGCACTAGGAGTGAGACCAATTACTGCTTATAAACATGGAAGGCTATGGATGGTATCCTTATGATATTTACACTTTACAAGGATGACATGCTCGTTGCTAGAAAGCCACTCATGTTTATGGATGCATTGAAGAAAAAGTTGCATGAAACCTTTGACATTGTATTGGGGAATATAAGTCATATTCTTGGCATGTGGATTATGATGGATAAAGACAATGAGATTCTCTATGTGTCTCAAAAGTAGTACATTGGGAAGGAACTAAAGTATTTTAATATGGAGAGGGGAAAGACTATCAGTGTTTCATTGTCTCCATATTTGAAACTTGGGCAGTAGGATATCACTAAGTCAAATGAGCAAAAGGCTCAAATGGCCAGTGTACCTTATGCATCACCTCTCAATATCTTGATGTATGCTATGGTTGCCACACATCTAGATGCTGCCTATGTGGAAATAGTTGGCTGGTTTATGGCAAACCCTGGAAAGAAGCATTGAAGAGTATCAAGAGATACTTGAATGGTACTAGAGCCATCTACATTTTCTTTGGAAGGAAGGATGCATTTGTCTTTGGGTATGTAGATGTTGATTTTGTAGGGAATGTGGACTCTAGAAAGTCTACGATAGGTTTTGTCTTAACATTCACAGGAGAGAGGTGCAATCTCATGGGTATTGATTGTAGCCATGTAGGACCTCATCTACTATTGAGGCTAAATATTTATAGCCACCAAGGCACATGCAAGGAAGCTACATGGCTTACCCGGCTAACATGAGATCTAGGCAGTGCTTCCATGTTCATGACGAGTTTCATGTTTATTCTATTTCTCCATCAAACTAGAGTTAAAAATAGACAGTGCAATTGAAAATGAAGACAACACAATTACAAGAGTTCATGTTGTGGTGGCAATCGGATTAAAGGTTCAAATGAAGAAAACGCAATTATAGTAGTTCATGTCATGTCAATCACATCAGAGGCTCAAGGTTTCTTTTTCCCAAAATTATGGACATTTAAAATGGCCACAAGCAAGCCCATATTCATTTGTTATACCTCTTGCTTGCATGAGGGAACTAAATTGTTATTATAGAAATATATTTGACTTCTCATTTGAACCACTTAGTTGAAACATTGCATATTAATTTTTACATCAAAACACTAGTAAATACTTTTGATTGTCAAATCTATGATTACTTTGTAAAAAAGAGTTTTCAAAGGCAACATTTATTTTTGTGTTTCCTATTAGAATGTCTTTGGGCATTGTTAAATTTAGGCACTCTCCAGATTGGATTGAGATACCTCAAAAAAACATTGGAATAAATTGAACTAGTAGTGATAGCTCGCACACGTGAGCTCTTATCATACAAATTTGCTAATGAAAATCTAATGTGGAACCAAAATATTTGAAATCTACAATCAGCCAACAATTTCCTAATCACCATGGGAGAAACAACATTTAACTTATTTAGCTTTGGTGAAGGTATGATTCCTTCCTATTTTCAATTTTATGTTTGTGGAAGTTTGAAAGCATTACACTCCCTTTTTAGCTACTATAGAAAATAGCAACATAGAAGGAACATCGAGAAACAAGGCTAGGCCCCTTCACCATCACCAATCAAAGAGGTCAATAGTACAAATCCAAGAAGAAGACGACAAATTAGGTATGCCCCCTATTGATACCCTTCAAGTGTCCCTCTTAAAGGATATATGTAGTGGATCCTAGTATACTCATCTTATGCCTTAATCCTGCTCCACCATGGATCCAAAATTAATGATGGATCAGATCCAGCTGGGAATCTCTAGGCTATTATTTTATGTATATACAATATCTTCCCAATAGTTTGAACTTTCATTGTCTAAAACAGCTCATATGCCTCATCCATAATTTGAAATAGCTTAAGTGGCTCTAGATGCTTTAGCTCTTAGTAAGTGGATGGCATGTAACGTAGGTATGCTCACTATTGATACCCTTCAAGTGTCCCTCTTGAAGGGTATATTTAGTGAGTCCTTGTATACTAGTCTCGTGTCTTAATCATGCTCTATCATGGATCAAAAACTAATAATGGATTAGATTCAATTGGGAATCTCTAGGTTATTACATATATTTATACAATCTCTTCCCAATAGTTTGAATTTTCATTGTTGGAAATAATCCAAGCACCTCTTTCATTATTTGAAATACTTCAAATGGCTCTTGATGTCTTAGCTCTTGACAAGTGGATGCCATGTAGCTCTCCTCTTTTTTGAAATGGACTCAAGACTTTAATCTTATGTGATTATAAGCCCACTAGGATTCTTACACAAGTAGAGTTTCTTAATATACCCCAAACCCCTTCTCGAGAATCTTAACTAGTCCTTTATGTCATATAAATCAAAGGTAGCAATCCCAACTTTGGTAGCATTAGACTTACGAGAAGTTCCTATAGTTCTTGAACATCAAGCTGACTTCATCGAAAAAATGAGGTCTATTGTACAAAAACTTGCTGAATGGATGCTTTAAATGTGTAAAAGAGGGGGCACCAATATGAGATGGCAAGAACATTCCCCTCCAAAACACCCTAAATTATAATAGGAGCAATAGGTATTCCCTATTTTGATGGACTTCTAAGATGATGATAAAGTGGTAGACAACAAGGACATTGAGATAACCATTAATCAAAAAAATATAGACAGCGAGTAGACTTCATATTCAAATGAAGGTGATGATCTAGTCAAGGGACCAATTCATACAATACATTATTGAAAAATATGCATAATTACTACATTACCACTCCTAAATATTAAATGTCTCAATCAGAGGAAAAAACTCCCACAGAATACCAAAGGCCAAAGGGATGGTACTTTTAAAAGCAAGTACTCTCCAACATCCCCATCAAATGAAGAAAAACTCCCAAAAATGGTAAGGGACAAGGGGTTATTTTGAAACAAATATCTCAATAAATACCTTCCGACATCCCATCGACTTCTACCAAGAGAAGGTTTTCAAACTCGGTCAAAAACCCTTTTAAATTTCGTAAGGCAAAAGTATATCTAAGAAAACTCTCAAACAATGATTAATTCTACATAGATTATATTTTGTAGCACAAAAGGTTTAACAAACCCTAACAAGGAAAGAAAAATAAGGGAGTGGCTGAAAATCCATAACTCTACTCCTAGTTCTTGTCCTTCAAGTAAATTAAAGCTAATACAAAAATCCCTAATATATTAGTCCTAGCTTCACCACTTACATCAATGAAAGCCAAACTTCAAAGTTTTCCAAATCACCATTGCTTCTAGAGTTGTTACTCTGAAGCATATTGTTGGTCCCTTCACCATTTACTTTCTTTTGTGCTTGAAGCCCTCCAAGAGGTTTCTAGCTAAAAAACATTAGCCAAAACTTTCTTTAGTTTGGTGAAAAAAGTTACATTACGATTTCTAAATTGGCTTAAAGCACTTGGATCATTTGAGTCTCAATACAATCCTTAGACTACCAAACCAATATTATCTTGTGAATTGACTATCAAGTTGTTATCTACACGCTTTCATCCTCAAAAATATTTTTTTGATTTACTACATGTAAGTATGGATAAGTTTATTAAGCATCAACATAATAAGTAGAGACTATTACTATTACTTGTGGCAATGTTAAGATTTAAATGAAAAAATATTCAAATCTCATTAAAAGTTTGTAGGATGCTTGGTTTAATTATTAAACCCTTATAAAGCTCTTACCAATTTCAATGATACTATGCCTTGGACCAACCAAAAATCCATTTGTCTCACTTATTTCTATCCCCTAACATTAGTTGGGGACACTTGGGATACCTACACTAAAGGCTAAATGGATCAACTAACCTTAGAATCTCTCATAGAGTTAACAATAATGACATTGACCCCATTATGAAGCAATCATCTCTTTGAAAAAACTACCTCGAGAGTGTATTTAAGATTAGAGGCTTTCATTGTTTTAAAGTGCAACCTATTGTCCATTTCCTTCAATCCAACTTAAATGTTCCAGTAAGCTTCATGAAGCCGCAAAGCAAACTTTCAAAAGACATATAAATCTTAGCATTACTAATGTGCTTGCTTTATGGTATACTAATGTATTGGCACATTACCTATTATGACTACATATGATAATTATCCATCAAGCTTCGAATGCATACAAAGATAGATCATAGACACACAAATGTTTGTGTTGAACCCAAAAATTTTGAATATGTTTCAGCACAAAGCAAATATGGTTTTCTGATAGTGATGTAATCACAAATCTATCTTTACAATGCACTTTTCAAGATCACATAGACCTGTAGCATCATATATCAAACATTTAATCAACATATCCACAAAGGTTACAAACGAATATTTTCACACAAAGTATCTATGTTATCATTCATGTACTAAACCATGTGAATCTAAAACTTTCAACTTTAGATATTTATATCCTAATCTCACTGATAAGACAAATCATGAATTTTGGGAGTTTTGATGTGTTAATGATACTTGCATGGAATAAAATGAGAGATGAAAATAATTCTCAACAAGTCTAATCAAGTCACATTAAAAAATAAAAGAATATCAATATTTATTGATAAATAAATAAAATAATATAATTTTTTTGTACTTCGGTTATTTTAAAGAAATGTTTTGGGTGTTGCAAACAATTCTACATTGCTCTTAATCCACAAAAGTGCGTCTTTGGGGTGCCCTATTAGTTGTTATTGGGCCATGTGGTTAGTTTGGCTAGTATTGCGATCAATCCTAAAAAGATAAAGGTCATGGTCGTTATAATATCTCCACCCCAAGTGAAATAAAGATTATGTAGATAAAATACTTTAATTGATGTATTTTTCCTTCTTAGCAAAAAATTATGCACTTGCTTGAAGATTATAGTGAGACTATGAAATTGCTCAGGGCGCTCCCAAAGATGGATAATAGCAATGAATTTGACATGGATTTCATAGCAGCATATAGTTAAACAGCAACTTATTGACACATCGCACACGTAACAAAAGTGAGAGAGCTCAAAGCTATTTGATCACACACTGATCTCAATCCACTTACTGAGACATGGCAGACACTTGAATGCAATTTCTAGAAGGCTGTTCACTCAATTAACAAGTACAGCTACAATGCGTGTAAGCAGCAAGGCCCAAACGCTCATAAGCATTGCACATTTAGACTGAAATAAGCCACCCTCGAGAAGGTTAAGCATTTGGGAGAACTCAATGCCAAGAATTGAGCATCTATGGCTAGGTGGACCCAACAAGTCCAGTGGCTTTCCTATACTCAACCTTTCATACATACAATGACAGTAGTGAGACTCTTTGATCATGTGATCAGAAGCATTGTGAGGCTCGTCTTCTCAATTCCTGCCATAATGATAACGTGTAAACCCTTGACCATGATCATTCCAAGGCAAATCACCACTCTTTTGTACCATAACAATCTGCCTGTTCTTAAGAGTTTTCATGCACTGTGCTCTGTTGGAACACAACTGAATCACCAACTCCATATCTTCATTGAGCAATCCTTTCCCAAATTACCTGAACTTCTGCAAAGACAATAGGCATCTGGAAGCTGCCCAACCTTCTGCAAACACATTAACTATCTGGAAATAAACACAACATAACTTCACAACTTATTGATCTCTGGGGTCGAGTATTACCAAGACTCTTGGAGGCTCATCCCACAAAATAGTAGCTTCTCAATAGGCATACAGAGTTTACTAATGCACCAGCCAGCACATGGCTTCATTATCAGATCTCAGGCACAGGCCATGAGAAATCTTGCACTTGATGCTAGAGCATAAACCAAGTGCTCCTTCAATTATTAAAACTTCAGTCTATCATGCCCTAGAGAAGTCATTCAACCACAAATTTAAACAAATCAAACTTACGGTAGCATCACATGTAAGCACTGATGCACCCCGCAGATTCCACGTATGTCATGAAGAAATATGCATACCACACCTCTCTAGTAAAACCTTCCGAGAGGTAACAATGTATCTAAGCTGACCTCCCAGAACCACCCTTTTGCTTACTCTGGATGAGCCAAAACTCCAACTCAGACCCCTTAGAATAGTTATTTCCAAAAACACACTACTGGCAACAAGTCGTCAATCCTGTAGATATGCTTGCCTTGTCCTCATTTTATCAAATTGGATAAATCTTGATTAGTCGAATTCCTGGATGTACATTACTTAATCATAGTTAACCCTACATGCTGCTTATTCTGTACAAAAACTCCTGTTCCAGGAGACATATTAAGCTGGATCAATTTGGCTCATTAGAAACAGCAACTTCCAGCTGTTTCATAGGAAAACCATCCTTTATACTTTGAAAATTTGATTAATTTCTATTCCCTTGAATTTTTTGTCTATAGAACCGGAAATGCACATTTTCCGTGGACAAACAGGACAGCAAGCATTCTGAGTGTCTGTTTTAAGATTCGTCACACCCACTTCCATGCAGCTGCAATGTGCAGAATGTCCACATAAAAATACAAAAACTGCTGCTACTGCACTCACAGCAGTGCCTTTAGTGTCTTGCACTTTCCCATTTCTACTAGTTCCATCAATGGTAGTTGATTTAGTACCTTTCCACCTTGGACCAGTACTACCATCTGAAGCAATGCTTTTGTCCAGCCTATTATTACATACACAACACACCAAGCTGTTGGGAGCATAACCTCGGGTCAACCTCCTTTTATAAACATTCATACTCTGGAATATGTCATCTTCAACGACATGCTTTGCTGTGAACTGCATTCAGGAAGTAAAGCAACCATCATTAATAGTTAAACTAAAAGGTTCTGCAAAAGTCACATCATCAGCTTAGAAACTCTGTGACTTTAACCATTTACAGCCATGCAGTGATTTTTTATGCTGACACATGAAAGGAATGAGAAGAATACCAGTATTGTTTGCTCATAGCCATACGATCCAAGCATCCCCAGTATAGTGCCTTTGAAATCTCTGAATTCATGATTGCCATTGTCTGATAATAGTTTATCCATTATAGCTGAAAGTGGAATGTACCCCATCATGCCATTCACAATTTCACCCATAAAAAAAACAAGAACCCTTCTCATCAGTTCCACTGCCTTTGAACCAACCATTACCACCTTCCATTTGTAGGTGTGTTTAATATCCTGTTCCATTCTGTCTTCACTACCTTTCAGCCCAATCCGACTGCGATTCCTTTTCCTTCTGAAGCCTCTTTTAGCAGAGTGGAGTTTACGCAGTGGGTCAACAAACCTGTTACATTATAAGGAAAATTTTAGACAGCTTCAAGGCATGGTCATACGAAGCCCCATAAATCTCTGATATTTTGTACTTTACACACCTATCTAGTAGACGGAACCAAAGTGCTTCAGATTCTCCTGGATACATTCGCCATGTGTTGCGCTGGCATAGTCCAATTGCAACTTGCATGACAGAACATGTTGCTGCTATCTGAAGAAAACTTTCATTCAATTTCTAAAATTGGATCTACCATAGGGTATCACCGAATATTGAAACGCATACATTATCAGAGTAATCAATCTCACCTCTGGGATTTTCAAGAACTGCTCTGTATTTTCCAGGTTCTCAGACTCCACATTTGATTGCCTTGCAAATACCCGAGCAATGGAGAGATCCATTTCATGTATATGAAGATCCATATCAGCAATCACAAGAGACAAGGCACTTCCAACATCACCAACTCGCTCAAACAGAAATGCTGCTGCATCTGTGATTCCATAGTCTTGACACAACTTCAAACAATGCTCTAATCGGTAACCTTCAAAGGTTTGAAGAAATTTCAGCACAGATTTGGGGTCGAATTTGCAAAGCAGCTGAAACATGCAAAACAAGCAGCAGCTTTTTAGAAATTGGCATGGCCAATAATGTGTCGCATTCAACTTAATGCTCCAACAGCCATTGCCATAGTGAAAAGCAGGATCGATATAATCACTATCAAATGTGTGAGATCTTGAAGTAAAATCTTTAAAGAACTGCACCTCAACAAAGAGCTCTTCCATATCATTTGTGAATTCGAGTCGAGCATTTCGAAGTAGTTCAGGCAAACTTTCAAGGCCAATCAAAGAGTCACGGACTCTGCCATCAGCAGCTGTTTCTTGATCACCTGTTAAGGTCTCATTGTCATTTTGAACCAAAGGTGTGCTGCTAGAAAGTGGCAAAGAAGCGTATCTTTGCCCAGATCGAGCATGCATTATCTGTTTCAAATATTCGAAAAGTAAAGGGGGGTAAGGTGCTAAATCTGAAAGTATATGCTTATGTTCCTTGCTGAAGTGCTTCAATATTATGACCAATGTCCCCTCACTGAAACGTGACACAGAAAGGAGTTAAAAGTCAGTTTATCACCCAAATATATCCAAGCAATTAGTGCTTAACATGCCAATGCACACAGCCACACAAGCACAGATGGATAAAAATCAGCACCTATAAAAGCCCACGTCTGTAACAAGGAAATATCCTTAACTCCTAAGACATCAACATGATCATCAATTATTGTGGCCTTTGGGCCAAAGTGGGACAAATATTTCAGAAGCGCAGTGCTCATTGCACAACTGCACTTCCAGTAGAAACCAGTTCAAGTACAGCACTGTGTGTTTAAACATACTACTGAGCATGAGTTGCATGCATTTGCATGTAGACACACACATAATGGTACCTGCTAAGCTGTAATAGTTCAGGCAGGCGAGCACGAACTGAACTTCTGAATTCCAACAATGTAGTTTCAGGAAGATCTTTTGCTGAATTCAGAACATCCAGAATGAAAAGAAAAGCATTCTGAGGTTGATCCTTGTCTTTTAAATGACTGTCCAGGGCTGCCACATAATTCCCCTTCCTTGCAAGCAAGCAAGCACTTGCCTGCACAAAGAAGAGAACCAGAGCTCAGGCTTTGTTAATTGCTATACTAGTAGAAGGAGCTCAGGCTTTGCAATAATCTTTACAAACCTGCCAAAACTGAGCTCTTAATGCAAGGTCAAGAGTATGGTCAGAATCCCATTCTGACGTAGACACTCCATTTATCAGCCTCACCAATAGCTCCTCTTTTCTTCTTGTATTTGCATCCTTCTTAATGGTGGGAAATTCTGCAAAATCACTCCCAGCAGATGATAGATGTTCTATTATTTGTGCCAGAATAACCCTTGAAACTTCTGCACAATTTGATGCCACATAATGTGCAATAAAGTCCAGTATGTAGCCTCTTTCGGTGGTTGACAGTCGTAAATGTGACCTTTCTGCTCCAAGATGGGAATCCTCCCCACTGGTGGACCGTAGATCGACCCACTCAAGAATGTCAATCAAGGCATCCACAATGTCTTGAAGAAGTTGAGACCCACTTTTTATGCCACTAAATTCTGATTCCTCTGAAAGTGATAGAGAAATGTTCTGCTCTGTGCCTTTGCTGATTTGAAGGGGTCCATCTTCTGGGAAAGCACATCGGAGAACTTCAAGAGTAGCCAACAAATCAAAAGACAGCATGTAACTGAGTCTAGGATGGATGATCTGGTGAGATCTAGGAAGTTCTTTCACAGCTCCCGATTTTGAAAGTGGCTTGTCATCTAATATACATTGCAGCAACTCTGCCCGCAATTCTGGCAAACGTGAAGAAGGGATATGGCCATGGCCTGCACCATTCCATTTTTCAAAGGTCTTGAATAACAGTATCTTTTTGAGCTATGAAGCAACAAAATGGATACCACAGTAAAAGGCTTGCTCAAAGCAGATGTCTCAACACCGTGACACAAAGTGATTATTATGCTAGGGATAATGCACAACTCACGTTAGCCTGAATCACATGTAAAGCCTGATCTCAGCTGGAAAATCAAAGCTGTAAAACTGTCTGTGGCACTTGAGCCTCAAAGACAGCTGCAAGTGAAACTACACAAATTCTTGAACAAGGTGAGCCTAGTCGTGTTTCCAATGGTCAAGCTTTTGGAGCCATCTACTCAGTGAGACTAAATATTCGCAATTACAGCAAAACATTACTTGAACGAGCTGCAACACAGGCAGAGATGTAAAGTTTCCTAATCAATATTCATGACGATTCAACTTCTTATACATAAAAATATGAATGAAGCACTAATTGTAGTCATTAACATATTCTTTACATCAAGATAGCATGTGCTTCACAAAGTAAAGACATCATAACAGAAAGCACTTGTTTTCTTACCAGGAGGAAATGCAAGTCCCAGAAAACAGTACTTCAAATAGACAAACAACTTGTACCTGGAACAATGAGGATATGCACTAGTCAGAACTAAAGTCCATATCATCCAATAAAACATTGAAAACAAATCACACCAGATTTTGTTTCAAGCCAATTATTTACTCATTTTATAAACGTACATCAAGTACAGAATGCTCCAATTCACTAAGCCTTGGCATAATATTTACAGTCACATTACTTGTAACGTGCATCTCACTATGTCTAAAGGTGTTCACAGAATAGAGCAGTGCAGAATAAATCATGGATTGTTCAACTCTAACATCGAAGACTTATGACAGCAGCAACAAACCTTTAAAGATACTGAAGCAAATTAGGTGGTCACCATGAACTGAGATATCCGCCAAGGTAGGGGTGTGGACAGCAATGTTAGAGGGCTGAGGCTGAAGGCGTGATGGAGGAAGGATAAAGAATGAATAAGAGAGTAAGTGTGGAGTAAAGATGGATGAATGCCCTTGCCCTATCTATAGGCATATGAGTCACTGAACTGTCTAGGGTGACGCCCCAACTCTCTAGGGCGGTGCTTGTCACCACGGGAACATGAATTTTTTATGCTTTGCTTAGCATTTGATTAAGTGTTTTAAATCTTGCAAAAGTGAGGTGAACATGTGATATGCAAGTTAGTTATTTCACAATGACACGCCAAGGACCCCAAGATGTTTGTAGGTGTCAAAGGCAAAAGTTGTAATAAGTTGAACTTGACGAGTACTAGATGGTATCTAGTTACAAATTTTGGCCTAGATCATTTTATTAGCCATTAATGTTAGTGCTAAAATTAGAAACTAGGCATTAAATAATTAATTAATTAATATCTACTTAGGGGGCTAATAAATGCTCAAGATTGCTTGGATGACGATTTGGCTTAGCCAATTTAATTATTGGTTCATGAAATTATTTTTCTAAGCAAGAATAAATAAATAAATAATTTTTCAGAATTCATGTTCTGAAAATTAATTTAATTGGGCTGAAACTTGTTGAAAAATGCAATTAGAAAGCTGCCATTTGGCAAAACTTGCCCATGTGACTGAGGGAAAGGCTATTAGAGGTTATTGGAGCTTCATTTGGAGTCTGTCAAAGAGCTGCCACCAGCTAATCAGGAGGCCATTGGAGTCAAGTGATAGCCCCTATAGGCTGTCTACAAGCAAGTGACAGCAATTTTGGGGTCCCACAAGGGCAGGTGACTGCATGTGGGGCTCCTATTAATGGTGGACTGCAGTCAGTCAGCCATTCACAACAGGGCAGCATTAAATTTCAAAAAAAAATTGACAATAAAACACTAAATTTTCTCTCTCCAACTTTGTCTCCATTCTCTCAGCCAATT
Organism: Lygodium microphyllum; assembly: GCF_053477565.2. Classification (NCBI taxonomy): domain Eukaryota; kingdom Viridiplantae; phylum Streptophyta; class Polypodiopsida; order Schizaeales; family Lygodiaceae; genus Lygodium; species Lygodium microphyllum. Next base: position 82,923,452 of record NC_141140.1, read on the forward strand.
CACAGCTTCTCTCAAGAGATCTCAGCAAAGTTCAGTCCCAAGGGGGTGCATTTGAAGAATTTCTACTGCTAAACTCTAATTTATAGCAAAGATTAGGGTTTACCGGCCACCCTAGGCAAAGTGCTCAGAAATTGGGGCCTAGTACTCAAAATTCAGCAGCTGAAATATTGGGATTTCAAAGAATTTCAAGAGGCTCACCAACCAACATTAAGTTTGGGGCAGAATTTGTCATCCAAGGAGCAAATTGAAAGTAAATCCCCAAGCAAACCGAGGGAAAATTTGGTTTGAAGGCTTGCTAGTTGCTATGGACAACAAGATGTATTGAAGATTGAAGGAGATCTAGCAAGATCTCAATGTACTTCAACATTTAGCAATAGAAGTTAATGAAATACTGCAAGAGGTGCCAGTTTTGGGGCCAACCCAGTTTCCAATGTCCAAGGTTATATGCTAACATTTGCATTTTCAGTTTATGTGAATTTTATGCTTGCTGTGATTAGTGTGTAGTCAAGTTATTTACCACCCTATCCAAGAACAAAGGCTGGTTTCAGCACCCATATGTTAAATTTGGGATTGTAAATGGAAATCAAAATAGGAATAAATGTAACACAATGAAGTTAATGACTTTGGTATCTTAACATCCCCTCTCGTGCCCAAAAAAGTGCCCTAGGAGAAGTGAAAGAGACATTCCCTATAATCTAAGTATTCCACTTGAACAGACACCTATAAGGAAGAACAATAAATAGAGTGTGTTGATTGTGCCCAAAACTTGACCTTGGGAGAGAAACAATTGGTTCCATGTCTCCATGCTGGTAAGAATGCAAAGGCATAGCCAGCAAGTCATGGCTGAAACATCCAAGGCAGCAACCTACGTAGAGCCGAGGTGGCCTTCCGAAATTAAGAAGAGGGAGAGAAGGGAGGGGTATCATAGATAATCTCCTCAATGCCCTCATTGGTGTTGGTGTCCATGGGGCCATACTAGAGAAGAGGGGAAATGTACAGCTCCCATGGAGCCACTGTTGGGCAACCTCTCTCTCTCACTGGAGCAGATTGCAAAGTCCAAGGAATCAAACAGACTCTTATCTCTTAGCGGAGCAAACTGCTGAAAAGGCAGTATGCAACAATCTTTGTCTCTTGGCAAAGCAAACTACAAAGCTACAGGCCGTGGCAGCCAATGGACTCAATGTTAACTTTATTTATCCTCGTGCGTGAATTTGTGTGTGCAAGTGTACTTTCCTCCTGCAAATTCTACCTATGCCACACGAGATGGATCTCCCGTTGATGTACTCTATGAGGATATCATGAGATATGCTAGCATTGGGGCATAGAAACAGGGAACGGCCGTTCCGGCCTGTAGGAACGGCCTAACGCGTTCCAAACCCTCCAAGGAGATGAAACGACCAGGGAACGTTCCCTGCCGTTCCCAAGGCCGTTCCCTGTTTGGAACGGCCATTCCAAGCCTGTTGACTGAAAATTGACGTTTTTTCCCCCTTTTTTTTTTCTTTTTTTTTTCTTTTTTTTTTTTTGCTTGGGTCACAGTCCTACCACATATTCACCCATCTCCATTGCCTAATGTGCACACACTAATCTCTCTCTCTCTCTCTCTCTCTCTCTCTCTCTCTCTCTCTCTCTCTCTCTCTTTTTTCGTAAAAGGTAATTGTATTAATTACGAAAAAAAAATACAAGATTACATGATTACACGAGTACAAGAGACACGAGGGTCTCTCTCTCTCTCTCTCTCTCTCTCTCTCTCTCTCTCTCTCTCTCTCTCTCTCTCGTTGAAGATTCAAAGTGTCAAGACAACCCACAAGCTAATTAGGAGTCCATGCAAAGTTCAAATTCGATGCATTATCAAATCTTGCAAATCAAAATCAAATTCAGTTGATCCTCAATTTCAAGGTATTCATCCATTTATATTGTCTAATTTCAAGGGAAATTGGGATAATTGGAGCAATTCAAGGCAATTTGGAGCTATGGGGATAATTGAGTCAATGTTGGGTCAATTTCAAGCATTGACGGGTATTGGGGCAATTAGAGGGACATTCTTTGGGGCAATTTGGGTCATGCAGGGCATATTTGGGGCACTTAAGACATGTGCCGTTCCCCCCGTTCCCATTCCCCAACCTTGGACGTTTCCCCCGTTCCAGGGGTTCCCGTTCCCGTTCCCCGTTCCAAGTAACTATGCATTGGGGACATATTATTAGTAGGAGATTTCAATGCACGCACTGGAGATAGACAGAGTGACTTTTATATGCATGACAATGCCATGTTCAAAGAGATCGACATAAATGAAATAGGCCTACGCAAGAGAGCCCAAGATAAAGAAGTGAGTACCTATGGGACACACCTATTGACTTTGGAAAGTGCACATGGACTAGCCATCTTTAATGGTCTACCACAATGGCCAGGATCTGACAATTTGACATGTTGAAATCACAAAGGAGGGGCAAGTACTGTGGACTACCTGATAGGCTCACCAGCATTGATACCAGACATCCAAAATTTCAAGATATCTAAGAGGCCAATTGGCATAGCAGCAGATCATGCTATTCTGACACTCATGCTCTCTTGTGTACATATGAAACATGAAACACCATGCCTCCCTAAACATCCCAAATACTACTTTACAGAAGACACCTCGCACATCTATAGTGGTTCTCTGCAGACCAGTTTACATACATTGGACTTGAGTAGATCGTTGGAAGAATGTCCAAGGGATTTAGCAAAGGCCATACATGGATCAGCCATGTATGCATTCCCACACACCTAAAAGGGAAGTGGAGCTAGGCACTCAAACACATCACCAAGAAAAGGCGTTCTTCAAATGCCTTGTGCGAAAGAAGAAACGAGACTACCTAACGACTTCTGCAATTACTCATTGTTATGTTTTGATAAAAGATGGTTCTCCAATCTAAGGACATCCATTGGAAAGATAAAACTGTTTAAAGATGACTCCCAATTATCATGCAATTAACAAGTTGACTGCTTTTAAAGGATACTTATCACCACATTTGATTGTGGTTTTTATACATGAAGGTATGGATTGAACATAATTGAATAAGCATCATTAGACATTTTCATTTATAAAATTAGGGGTTGGTAATTCAAGCTCGTGACATGGACTCTGTAGCTTTGTGTGATTGCTTCAGCTATTTTTGGGGCGGGACAGCAAGAGCGCATAGAAGATGTTTCATGAAAGACAGCCCCCCATATAGATTACATCGCCAGATGCTTGGCTTGACTATGGGAGACAGTTGTATGACCTGCTTGGACAGCCACCTATGCAGCCCCCACCTGTAGGCCAACACAATGGTCTTTCTTCACATGGAAAATGGTTAGGGATGCAATCTATAGATTACAAAATGGGAGGGCACGGGATGAGGATGGACTAGTAGCAGAACATTTCTCACATGCTAGTGACATATTAGCACCCATATTAGCACATATGTTCAATAGAGCATTATGTGAAGGTTTCCCTATGAGTTGGTCAAAGAATACTATAATTCCACTATTTAAAAGTGGTGATCCCCTAATTCCTAGCAACTGCAGGACTATCATGATCGGTCATTCTTTGGCCAAGATATATGGATCTATATTGGAGCATGAACTCAGTGAGTGGGCTGAAATGCAAGGCAAGGGAGCACAAGGACAGGCAGGTTTCAGACGAGGATATACCACGCTGGACCACATTCTCACACTTAGAGCCATTATTCAAGAGGGTCGAGCTCGAGACAAGAGGATCTATTGTTGCTTTGTAGACTTTCGCAAAGCTTTTGATATAGTGCCTTGTACACGCATCATACAGAGATTGCAACACATTGGAGTACCAAAGGGTATACGATGGGGTGTCTATGCATTATATGAGGCAGTGACAGGTCATGTACGAGCACCTGGGGGGCTATCAAAGAGGATTGACAGTACTATAGGAGTGAAACAAGGATGTCCACTTTCACCCACATTGTTTGGTCTATACATAGATGAAGTGTTTGATTACATAGACCGAGGAGGAGAAACTAGAGCCAACCTGGCAGGGGTGTTGATACCGATATTACTGTATACAGATGATATTGTTCTCATTTCAGATTCACCGGAGGGTTTGCAGTGCCATCTAGATGCTTTGCACATCTTTTGTAGAGATAAAGACCTCACAGTGAACCTTGGGAAGACCAAAACCATGGTTTTCAATACTTCAGCAGCATGGGCGACTAGATCTATGTACCAATTCACATTTGGGGGAGACATACTGGAGCATGTGAGGGAATATGTCTATTTGGGAGTCACTTTCTCCGGCCCACGTTTTTCGTTGAGGGGGGCGTCAGAGGCATGTCTGGCACGTGGATACACAGCACTAAGGGCACTTGAAAGTCAATGTGCTCACATACAGATCCAGGAGCCCCGCACCAAACTTTGGCTATTTGACACCTTCGTCACACCTACATTACTATATGGAGTAGAGGTATGGAGTTGCAGCTTGTAACATAGGCGCCTTAGCCCACTCACAGATCAGATTGGAGTAGAGAGGGATTATTATGATGGCTGGGATAGCATGGAAAGGCCATTGATTTTGATAATATGCTATTTGGATGAGCCTACATGGTTTGGATATTGATTGTCTTCCACCTTTGGATTATAGCCTTGACTACCCTACACTTTCTCTCAACCGATCAGAGTTGAACCAGGTGATCAGAGCTGATATCTTGAGGATTGAGATGGCAAGGACATGGATCCACCCACCACTCCCTCTAGGGTCGAGGATGGAGTTCTACAGGAGTCATTTCTTGTGCCTCTCTGATGATGGTTTCACTATTCGGCCAGCATATATGGACACCCATCTCTCCCATAGCGTATGGGTTGCTATCGGACAGATTCGCACCTCCTCACATAGGCTCCAAATGGAGACAGGCAGATGGACAAATACCCTAGCAGAGGATAGGACTTGCCAGCTTTGTGGTCAAGAGCCTGAGACAGAGAAGCACTACATATGCAGATGCACAGTATACTATGACATACGAGGACGGTACCACTGCCTCTTCCGGGATGGATTTGGACCCCTTCGTCGCGTCATGGAGTACGAGGACCAGAGATGCCTAGGTCTCTTCCTCCTGGAGCTCGAGAGGTGCCGAATTGCACTACTGTGAAACAAGAGGTCAGCTCACCCAGAGGGACACACATAGAGAGCAATGACAGACTTCTTCTACAGAGCCGACCCTACTGACACTACCAGCCTTGCAGAGAAAGAGCCACCCCGCCAGACACCTTACAAGCCACATCATGGAGTCACATTGGATAGAGCCATTTCCCTTCATTGACCACGACAACCCCGTCTACCAGGACCACGTCCGAGGAGGCCACACCACAGTCGGATTAGAGCCATTATCACGAGACACCGCAGACTCACCACCAGGCATATCAGTGAAGCAGCTAGGGACCCAATCATAGCTGAGATCATGTGCAAATCTTGAGACCAGCTACAGCCCATAGTCTCCACCACACTTTTGTACATGGCTAAATCAGATCTGGTTCTCCTTTCCTTTCCTTTTCTTTTCTATCGATGGAACAACACTACACATGGTTCAACCCTAGTATAGCCCCATCATATAGTTATTTTCAGTATTGTTTCATAGGCCACCCACTTACTTGTAATGTTATCTTTGCCTTACTGATGAGATGTCATTAGACATGGATGTAATCTGGATTTTGTCTCATACGCCACATTGGCCTTATGTAGACGTTAATATATCTTTCTTTCTTTCTTTCTCTCTCTCTCTCCACCTCCATGGAGTTCCATCCTCCATAGTCTACTAGTCCATCCATGCAACCACCATAACTAGCAATGGTATCAAAGCGGTTTCCATTGGATTATGTTACCATCGCCATCTCCATATACTACACGTCACTATTGCAGCTCCTTCAATGTTGAAAAGAAAGTTGTCATCTACTACCTATCTACCTCAACTCCAATGATGCCACCCTTTGATGCCAACAATGTGACAACAGCACACACTACCAATAGTATCGTCTACGTAGCAACAACAGCAAAAGAAGAATAAGAATAAGAATAAGAAGAAAAAGATGAAGGTGTGTTGTTCCAGCTCTACTCACCATCACCTCCTAGAGCCAGCATTGCTACCCTACACGCTTGCTATCAGCACCCGCCTCAACTTGGTTACACCACCTAATTTCCCATCAATCGCATAGCATGCTACTCAACAGCTGGCTCCAACCAGTAATTTGCTTCACGAACGCCTCTCGCTTGCCAGTTGACTCTCATGCCTTGGCCGTGAGATTGTCTATAACTCTATCCCACACGAGACAACATATGCCGTTCCCAACTATGCAACGTCAGACACCTTTGACTTGCCACATCATCCAAGGTGCCGTCGAATCAAGTTTCGTAAGTGCCTCAACATTCATCCCAACTAAGAAAAGATTTTTAACATTAAACCTTCATTAATTTTAAGTCTTAAAATTTTGTTAGGGGTTGTTCATATGAAAATTGGGGCTTTGCAATTTCACTCGAAATTTCTCAAATTAGGGCTTTTTAAATCTGAGCCGATTTCTCCAAATTGCTTCACCAAAATTTGTGGCTTTTCATGTTGGCACATCTTGCCATCGGATTAAACTGCTCGAGCACTCACCTTCAACGTGAGGTACAAAACATGACTCGCAAGGCATCTAGTGCTTGGCAATGCCGTTGCAAGCGATGGACATTGATCGCGATATCCTCAACATCAATATCGAGGGCAGATTTTATCCCGACAAAATTCTAGAAATGAAAAATAATATTAAAAATAAAAATCAAACCTTTTTTAATATTTAAAAATTAGGTGATCAAAATTAGACATTGGTCATGTATAAGCATGTGCTAAGACCTTTCCATCACTTATTAATTGATTGTGTGGGATCCTCTACATAGATTTTCATCCAAAATGAGTTGTATTTTGTTTTATTTCCTTTCTTTTTGTTTCCCAAAGAAGTTACGTTTTAGGGGGGATTGTAACCACTTTACACATGACCTATGAGTTGATCCCGAAATCTATACCTACATATTTGGCCTCTACTCATGTGCCTAGTGCCTCTAAGCCATGCTTGCTTTTGATCAACCTTAGCCATACACACGCATCTCTGAAGCATGTCCTCCTTTGGGTCCTTGAGCTTGTCAGTACCATGTCATGGCCATCCTCACATTACACCTCTCTCACTTATGTGTCTCCTTTCCAAAATCATTGCATGGGATTAAACACTACCTCTTTGAGGTAAGACCTTCTCATTTTCATTTCTTTGTGTATTTCCTCAATCACCCATGACCCGAAGCATATTGCTCTATAGAACTCCACGAGGAGGCCATTTGCCCCCAATCTTCATCTTGTTGATGGTATATTCCAATTCCTCCTCTATGAAAGGGCAGGCCATTAGTATTTCCACTTTCGACATTACTCTTTCAACACATGGTGCCAAGAGCACCTTCATGGCTCTCTCATATTCCAATGAATTCTAAGCTTCTTATCCCACAATTATTGAGAGGTGGGTAACAAAAGCTTTGGCTATTGAGAGGTCATAATAATGTACGACTCCCTCCACATCTTGAATGCATAATATGGTTTCTTTCTTCCTCTTAATTTGCACTACCTGAAAGAAGGAGGGATAGTCAGTTTCACCCTCGATCTCAAATTTAGCTTTTAGTTGCACCTTACAACCTTCAATTTTGTATCTTTCCCTAGCCTTGATGAAATCCTCAACATATAGAATGGTCCACACAAGAATAGGATCATCAGACTGGGTAGCAACAACGCTAAAGAGAGCACCACGAGCAATAGCAACAAAATTCATGATATCCCTAGACATGTGAGCTCTACGCCGACCATATTGTTTGAAAAATTTTGTCATAGATTGGATGCAATTTTCTAATCTTAGAAAGGGGTCCTTGCTATTGTTGCTTGAATCTTTCCAATGTTCCTATAGCTTCCTTTTATAGTCCTTGTCCTCCAAGAAAGATACATTTAGCTTAAAGGGCGGTGAGCCATGGTACGCATGGTGGTTCCCCACTACTCTAACGCTCATTTCAAGTGGGGTGTGATCGGAGTTGCACTACTAAAGGAGTACTCTCATCTTTGAACCTAGAGCCATCCACCACACTAAATGCATAGCCACGAGTAACACAAGGGATAGACCCTTGGGACATCAGGACACCATCCCTATAACGACTCTGTACCAGAATGCATCACTTTTGCAAGTGTCACACGGTGATGGGGATGGGATACAACGTGATAGCTCAAGCTATTTGTGATGGCATTTGTGACATCACTTTTGCAGATGTCACAAGGTGACAAGGACATGACGCATCATGTGATGCCTCAGGCTGTTTGTGACAGGAATGTGATGGCAGTTTGTGACGGGGCTGTCCAATGTCTATGACCCGTTGCATGGCTGACAAACAAGGCCTACCAGACATGTTTGACATGCAGTATGGCCAACTACAAATGCAACTATTAAGGTGCTTATGTCAAAAAGGTATCCTACTAATTGGCAATGCAAATGATTGTTCGCAGCCAATCCCCACAATTGTCTATAGCCAAACATCTATCCATAGCCAGACTTGTGACTTCTTACCTCTCTACAGCCAATGCCAAGTACTCTCACCATTGCCAACCCCATCTTCATCATGTGGGATTTTGAATTTCAAAGTTAAGATTTAAAATTTGTTAAAATTTTCAGTATATTTTGAATATTTTAATGTCATTCAATCCCCCATCCCCTATTTTCGGCCGTCCCGGTCCCGTCACCGTCCCCACCCCCTGTTACTTGTGACTATGGCTGAATGATTGGCACAGATTGGATCTAAACTGACTACTCTCCAATAAGAACCCTTTGGATGATTATGCCATGTAAAAGACTTGTTAACGTCATTGCTTGATGTGTGGCACACGTCAACAAGCTCATGGGATCGACACAGGGACTCCCATGCAATATGTTCTTCTTCCATCATGGGTGCAAAAATGTGGAATCTGTCTTTGTCGCCAATAGTAATGTTAAAATCTCCAGCCACACGTGTGGGAATGCCAGCCACCTCATTCTTTATCTCCTTCCATTTGACTGCTCATCCACCAAAGCTGTTAGGCGCATAGATACAGATTACTTGTATCTCTTCTTTATCCACCTATAATGACCCTATTACATAGCATCCTTCCTCGTCCCTCTTTACCAACTTAGGGTGCAATCCTTCCTTTATCAACATCAAAGTTCCCCCTTCTACAAGGAGCTATCAAACTAATGTATCTTGCATGCTCCTCTTTCCATTCCCTTTCTTTAATGTTTATCTCTTGTAGGGCTAAAGTATCTATAGTCCATCTCGTGGGCTACACGTTAATGCCCTTTGATCCATGATCCAAGATCCCTAGGCACTTAAACTATCCTTAGATGCATTTGTTGCCCCTAGTGTCCTAGGGGCTAAGTGACACTATGGTTAAGGTTTATTTTAGGGTTTCCTATGACGGTTAAACCATTAGGGTTTCATTTTTTATTATAAAAAGACACTGTGCCTCATTAGCACACAAGTGTGGCATTATTCATTGTGATCACCTTGAGCATTGTACTCTCTCTCACTCATTAATACTGCTTATTTCTGATTGAGTATTGTTGTGCATCAATTAATTCTTTCATTCTCATTCATTTTCTATTAAATTAATAACACAATTGCTCCATGCCTCTGCCAACAATGGTATCAAAAGGAAGTTCCTTCATAGGGCTCGCCATCACTCCTGATCATTTTCCACACAGCCATTGCCATTGAGTGCCACACCTCGACCAGCTACCACCTAAAGCCATTGCCATTGCGCCAACTTCTATCAACATCAACGAGTAGTGATCGCCGGTCGGAGTCCACCATTCTAGTCATTGTTACCACCACTCGGCCTCTTTGCGCCCCATCAATTGCTTTTGTGATCACCAACCAACATGCCTATCCCTATCACCGCCCTTGGTGCCATGGCTAAACATTCCCATCACCAAACACGACTTGATGTCCATCATTTATTGCCCCCATGGACCTATCACCAGCCTGCCCAGCCAATGCAATTTGCCCATTCACCTTCAAATATGCCGCTCATCGCCCCCTCTTAAGGTGCTGTTGTGACCTGCAGTCAGTCCTTGAGGTGCCATGTCACATACTTCCCATCGTCTTTTCCACCCAACATGCCCACATGTTGACACCTACAAAAAGACAATTACCCTATTGTGTCAATCTGCCAACCACCACTGACCTCCACACAATCTCCATGATCGCAACCTAACCATTAATCGTTGGTGTTGTCGCATCACATTGAATTGCCTGCCAGTTCACTGTACCATCGCCTCATCACCGCCTATCCTATCAACCGAGCAGCAGCCAACCAGCTAGCCACCACATCACCCCATCCAGTTTCCTTCCATGACGACACTAATAAATACAAAACTTTATTATTTGTTAATTTCTCAGCAAAAATGGCCTTGTTTGCATCTTTTTGCCCCATCTAAGCACAAATTATGAAAAAATTGGGGATTTTCCCAAAATCTCCCAAATTAGGTCCAATCCATGCTGAAACCTTGAGTTTTTCCATCAATCTCCCAAAATTCATCATCGAATTGAAGAAAATTGCAATTGGTCATCACCAATTTTGGGGCTTGGCCAAATTTCACTCCAATCGTGCTGCCAAATTTGGGGCTTTTTCAGAATTTGGCATTCTTCATCAACATTGAGGCTTAATTCATCACCGAGCATGACATTCGACATCTTTCAGGTAAAAAATTTCACAAATTTTGACAAACTTCTCTTCAATTTTCCAATAAAATTTGGGGCTATTTATCATTTGAGCTCAATTTCACCACGATTTCTTCAGAAAATTTGGGACTTTTCTAAAATTCATCCAGTTTCATCAATATAGAGGCTCAATTCACCTTGAGGCGCGACATTCGACAATAATTGGGTAATAATCTTATCCAATTTCTTCAAATTCTCTTCAATTTTTGGGTCAAATTTGGGGGTTCTGCCCAATTGCACCACCAAGATATCTAAAATTTGGGGCCTTTGCCTCAATTCATTTTCTTGGGCCTTGACATGCTCAAACATCATTTTACTTGGCCCTGGGCCCTATTTTTTCCCGACATTGAAGACAAATTTTATTATTTTTGTGCATTTATTGGCCAAATTTTCATCAAATTCTGCTGCTGTTCACATTATTGGAGCACTTTCAGCTATTAATCTCAGATTCAGTATATTCCTTATTACAGCCTTGATCGGGTAATATTTTATTTCCGAAAATAATTATTTTTTACATATTTTTCTCCCTCCTCAGCAACAAAACAACAGGAGAAATTTATTATTCTCCATATTATTCGACTTCATTGAAGCACGAAGCATCTCTTCTATTTTCTCTCTCTTCACTTGGAAAATATTAATTTATTGCTGATTTCCACTCATGGCTAGCAATAATAATAATTTGTTGGGCATGCTTGGCGCCGACAACAAGCTTGACGGCACCAATTACCCAATGTAGGCTTACATGATGCAATATGTTTTTGTCACAAAGAATCTATGGCATATTGTGAACGGCAACAAGCAAAGGCTGGTTTCTCCAAAACTGGCACCACCTCCCACCTCCACATCGAGAGGTGGCTCTCATGATGCCGAATCATCTTCTTCTTCAACAACACCTTCCACTCAAGATCAAATTTGATGGTATGGTCATGATGCCCAAGTGCATGCACTAATTGCTTTATTCGTGAAAAGAGGTATCATTCCACACATCCGATCAGGCAAGACAGCCAAGGATGCATAGCAAAAGCTTACATCATTATATCAAGTGCACAATGAAGCGCACATTGCTTACCTACGTAAGCAACTGAAAGACGTTCGCATGGAAGGAGGAGGTAATATGAATGCGTATCTCACCGGCATCAAAGATATTATTGATTAAGTATTAAACAATGATGAAGAGGTCCCAAATAATCAGCTTGCTTTCATCACTCTTAACAGTCTACCAAAGTCATATCAAGGTTTTGCTACCACCTTGTGGTTGGTAACTATGGGTAACCAAGTTACCTATAGTTTCAATCAGCTTATATCTCTTTTGTTACAAGAAGAACAAAGCCGACTCAACCACAATGCTACCATGGTGAGACTCAATAATAGGCCTTTTCCACCCATCATCATGGAAAACCCAAACCGAAGGTAAAAAACAAGGTGGTTGGTTAAAAATTAGCAAAGTTTCGCGTTGGTTGTCCTTCTACATGTTGAGCCTAAACATGTTTTACAACTGATTACCATCTTTAAACATCCCCAAAGCACGCTTAATTAATGAAAAACACATATTTAACGCGCCATTCGAGAGAATTTCAATTATCCCCCAAAACCCTAATTTTTTGGGGCACCCTTCAACATCTATAAATAGATAGGCTGCCCACCATAAAACCTCATTCTTTTTGTGTTGATTTCAGCCATCAACCTTTACCCACTTGGCGGTCTACCCTTCACAACTGTTACTGCTCCTTCCCCAGCTCCTCCAATGCCTGGCATCTTCATCTGTTGTTGCTGCCCACTGTATGGTGCCCCACACTTGGCTGTGTTCACCATCCCCATCATCGCCAGCCCCTCTTGCTGCTTGCATTTGGACTCTATAGTCCCAAGTGTCAAGTGGCAGCCCTCCACTCCTCTAGGAGACCTTTCAGAGCTTGCATTTGGCCCTCTCCTTTGCAAGGGACAGCTGGCTATGGTCTTCTCCTGCTAGCAGCCATCCTATAACTACGTTTGCAGCTTCCTGCTGCTGCCCTCTACTCAAGGCATCATCCCTATTGTCGCCTTAGTCTCCTGACTCTCTGATGATCAATATATGATGTTTTCCTTATCTTCTCCACTCTAACTGGTGGTCACAGCACTTGGGATTCATCTCCAATGGACCTCACTCTCTGAAACTCCATTGCTCTACCCTTGGGCATTCTATACACTCTTACATTCATTTGCAACATTCGTTCACTTCAGAGTTTCTTCTCTCTGCGTTTGTCTCTATGTTTGAGTTTTGAGTTTTGCATTTGTGTTTTGTATTTTGCATTTAGGGTTTGAGTTTTGCTTCTCACTATCTGAGTCTTTGTGTTTCAGTCTTAGTCATACATGCCATGTTTCCTCAATGCAAACCCTAGCATATCTTCACACTACACCTACCCCTTTTCCATCGAAGACAGCATTCCATGCTGGTCCATCCCCTTCCAATCCTTCCAAGGGTATAGTCAGCAAAGCTAAGAGGTGTAATTATTGCGAAAGACAAGACACAATATCACAGAATGTCGTAAGTGCATTGCATCAGAGGAGGAGTCCAATCTTGCTCTCACTGCGAACTCTTATCAATTCAAGGATTATACTTTTTTCATTTAGTGTCAGTATAATCCTTCTATTCATGATGCTTATTTTTCTATCACTGATGTGGCTTCTACTTAGTATTTCGACAGTGGTGCATCTAAGCAAATCACCTCTTGCCAAGCGTTATTTTTCTCTCTCTGATGTATGTAAGGGGGATATAGTCATATGTGCTAACAATGTCTCTTATATAGTTAAAGGCATTGGTCATGTGTAGGTTGTCTTCATCTTGGGCACTCCTTTGACATTGCATGATGTTTTCTATGTGCCCGGCATCAAGAAGAAACTTATTTTCATTTCAGCCATTACAACTTCAAGGCTTCGTGTCATTTTTTATGGCCCCCAATGTGTGGTCTATAATGATTAATTTTTTTATTCCATTGTCTTGACAAGAATCCTCACTAAAGGTCTCTATCAAGTTGATACTTACGATCAGCAACTTGCTGAACATCCTATTGGCAATGCCTTATTAACAAAGGAATCCCATCAAATCACATTTGTGAAGGATGTTTACTTGGTAAGATACATCGATCCTTCTTTCCTAAGGATTCTCATGTCCATTCACCATCTATTTTGCATCTCTTTCACAATGATGTTTGTGTTCCTATATGGACCAAATCCATTGGTGGATTCCTATATTTTGTCACATTCATTGATAGTAGCAAATCCTGATTCATTTCGGTATTATGGATTGAAATCTAAGTCTAAAGTCTTCTCTTGCAAGACTTTTATTGCCATGGCGGAAACCCTTTGCACCAATGGATAGGTGAATATCTTTCCAAACAATTTTCAAAGTATCTTGCATCTCAAGGTATTCATCATAAATGCGCTCTTCCTTGCTCTCCACAATAAATGAAGTAGCAGAATGGAAGAATAGGTCACTCATGGTAGAGATGGCAAGATGCATGTTGAAGAGTAAGAATTGGCCTAATTCTTTTTGGGTTGATGCTATTCTATGTTCTGCTTATGTTTTGAAGAAGTGTCCCACAAGAACTTTATGCACCATCACACCTTATGAGGCATGGACTAGCTCCAAGCCTTCTCTCTCTCATATGAGGATTTGCAAATCATTGGCACTTGCTCATGTGTCTTCTTAGAAAAGGTATAAGATAGATGATAAGGTTATTTGTTGCATATTTTATTGGATGTAGCACTAAAAGTAAAGGGTACCACCTTTACAAGCAAGGTCATTATCAGTAGAGACATTATCTTTGTTGAAAGTGCTTCTCACCCCTTGTTGAACTGTTAGAAAAAAACTATTATTGATGCATTATGCTTTAGCCATCTTTGATAGCCTACTACCACTTTTCCTTAATGGTTCCAAGGCTGATTCCTCTTCTCAACCTTCATTTCCACCACCTACAAACACATTACAATAGTCTATTCAACTTGATTTGCAACCACAACAGCATCATGATACCTTGCTTGATGAGCAGCCCCCCTATTCATGATCACTTGGAGCACACATTAGGTGAAATTCAGCAGCCTAAAAGAGTCCCTCACTAGCTACTAAACACTCTTTGGGACAGCAAACAACCTCTTCCTTTGACTGCCCATCACAAGCCTCCGCTTGTAAGGAACAAGGTAATCTTCTTGTATGTACATTGGTGGTTACAACATGCAATGGAGAACCTCTATGTTATAAAGATGCTTTTTCAAATTATCATTGGGCGGAAGCAATGAAGGCAGAATTTGATTCCATCCATCAGAATGACACTTGGGAGCTATGTGACTTGCCTCATGGCAAGTGTGCAATAGGTACCAAATGGGTTTATAAAATTTAAAGAAAATCAGATGGTTCTATTGACTGGTACAAAGCCCGCCTTGTTGCCAAGGGCTATGCCCAACAGCAAGGAATCAACTTTGAAGAGATATTTAACCCTACCTCTCACATTACCACCATCACGAGTATTATTGCCCTTGCTGCCTAAAACTAGCCTTTCCTTTTGGAGAGGGTAGTAATTCCCTGATTAAGAACTTAATTACAGCAATCAACAAATAAACATATATTGAAATGCACAATTTACCTTAATAATCTTGGACATTGGACACCCTATTGTTCACAAAACTAGCACCCATTTCGGTATTTCTTTAACTTTGATTGCTAATGGAATGAGTACAAGCTGAGATTCCACAATCTCCTTTGTTGTTCCAAAATCTCTTTGCTGTAATAACAATCAGCAAGCAATTCGGGCCATTTCCCCTTGACTTTTCACCAAGACTTGCACAACTAGAACCACAAACTGGCCAAATGCTGCCCCAATTTATGAACGGGCTGACATCTAAATTCCCTAACAATTACACAAATTTCACGTGCTAACTTCAGTGTATAATGCCTTCTCCTATTGGAATGGTTCCCAAGGTGGTTGTCAAACCCTAGGGTTTACAATAGAGATCTCTCTACTATCCATCAAAAGGGGGGATGATGAAGATTGAATGAGAGATTAAGTGTGGAGTAAGGATGGATGAATGCACATGCCCTATTTATAGACACATGAATCATTGAACTGCCTAGTGTGGTGCCACGTGTCACAACTCTATAGAAACATAATTTGTATCATTTTTCATTAATTTGTCTATATAATGATTTATTAAATTTATTTCCTTTGCACTAATTAGATATAAAGAAAAGTGCATTGGAGCTGGCCACTGATGAGTGGTCACAGGTTATGGTGGACCCACGCGGTGGGTTAGAGAAAAGATAGTTCACACTTCCACCTATATGGCCCGATTGGGCGCCTGTGACCAGAACTCACGCATATTCAGGGTTAGACTTGCACACAGAAAAGATTGATGCCTTGAAGTGTGGGCTAGATCCACCAGAACAGACAGTTACAATCAACAAGATGGCATGATCATGAAATGCTTGTATAATGTGCATGTGTGGGCTAAAAGCTTGAAATGCACATTTCTTTGCATAGGAAAGTCATATGAAGATTCTGATACTGTTTTTGCGATGTACACGGAAAAAGCTTTCATATGACACCCATATTGGGGGGATCCCTAAATTTTAGGAGCCTTGAATTAGCCTAAAAATGCTAGTCCTAAAAAATAGGGATGTCATTCTAAAAATAGTAAGTTCTGTACTCTGACTGTCAAGACACTTGTCACACAAGTTTCCAAGTGTCCCACCACTTGTCACATCTCATGACATGTGGCTAGATACTTGTCTTGTGCTACTCCACTTTTCCCTTTTGTACTAGCTCTTCCCTCTCCTATAAATAAGAGCTCGTTTTTCTTCATTCAGCATCATTTTTCTTTGCTGTAAACTCATGTACAGCACCCACAGAAGCCAGAAACTGGCCCCATCCATCCCCATCATCATCCCCCACTTCTCCATTATCAAATTCCTTCATATTCCCTCTTTTATCACTGCTGTTTTACAGGATAGCAAGCCTGTAAATTCATTACAGCACCTCCTTCTCAAGCTCTTTCTTCCATTTTAGCAACAAGAAGCAAGCCCTATCCATATACTACTGTTTAACGATGGAGAAAGGCTGATTTCCCCTCTTTCTTCTCTCATACTGTAAAGAAATCAGTTCTTATCATTGCATAATAGATAATGCATGTGTGTTTGTACATCTTTGCATGATCTTGTGAGAGTGAGAATTACTTTTTCTCACTCTCAGGTTGATTGTAACTGAGCTCTTCCCTAAGGGACTTGGGTTGAGCAAAAATACATTCCTTCGGGGGAGGGGGAATTGTTGCCCATCTTCAACCCCCAATCTTGTCTCCATTACTTTTACATTTTCATGGCTGTAATTTTATGAGTAATTTTCATTTTCAGCTTTAAGTGTTCATTTTCTTTTATATTAAATCTCGAAAACAAGCGAATATCATAATTGTTAAGCATACTACGTTGTTCGGGGCGTTTACACCACGGCTCTCTGGGGTGGCGCCATATACTAATAAATGATGCAAATAAAGTCTCTTTGGGGTTGTAAATGGAAACCAAATTAGGAATTAATGTAATACAATGAACTTCATGATTTTGATATCTCAGCAAACCCCCACCCCCCCAACAACAAAAAAAAAGTAAACAAACAAACAAACAAAAAAGAAAAAAGCAAAAGCTCATAGGACTTCATGCAAGCTTATATGAGAACACAAAATCATTGTACCAGCAATTTAGAAGAGGAGAATGAAAGACACAATAATTAGAAAACAAGAGTCTTCCAGCAGTTCACATGATGTGTGTCTGCTCCTGCACCTTACCACAAACCTCCTTAAAATCAAAAATCATCTATAGTGCCTTCACTGTCAATTCCACTGCATGACGTAGACTCTAGAGGCTCATAACCCACCCACACCTGCCCTTGTAAAAAAGCATGTATAAAAAGAACTGGAACCTAAACCCTGTATAAGACATAGCAAGGGATTGACTACCCTGGAATCCTAGAAGTAGGCTTAATAGGCAGACCTAGGCACCTCAACAAGAGGTTGCATGGGTGAACACAATGCTAGGGTGCACACGATGCTAGGGTCTGTCAAAAGCAGATAGTGTACTTGATAAATGTAGACATGCACCTACAGCCATGATAGAGAATGGCTGTACCAACCACATAATAATAGGTCAACAGAATGGTGGTGGCATCCTAGCTCATATGTCAGCTCTCATTGTTGCACTAATTTTTGTGTTAGAAGGTTGTAATTTTACAAAGCCCAAACAATTTCAGCATTCAAAGAAGTAGCTTTTTTAGAAACTCAATGTTTAAAACATAGCAAGATTGAGAACTAACCCAAAGACTCGACTGTTAGATTTCGTAACATCTTGTGCAATGATTAGTAGCTCCTCAAGAGGTGATTTATAATCATCAAGTCCCTTATTGAATAGGTAGATGAGTGCACTATACAACCCATTGTTGCGACATAAATGCACCACCTACAAACATGAAAAATCAGTTTCAAGCTCTCAGACAAACAAGATGACAATGCAGTTCACTAGACTGCCATTATAAACCATAAATTCCATCATCCAGAAGTCTTACTTGATTGAAATCCAGAGACCCAATATCCATATGAAGGACACATTGTTCCACTCTCTGCACCCATCCTTTGTCGCTGTAGTACTCAACAAGAGCTTGCATGACCTGTCATAACTTCTCATTATTGGACAGCATTGCATACTGGACCACACCCACAGCTATCATTTGTGGAAGAGTGATCAGTTTTCTACTTGACACAACAAGATGAAGAAGAATCTATGCTTACTTCAGGTGCAAGTCTACCAAGGATATCCTTTAAGATATACGGTTCGAGCAGCTCCAGAAAAGTACCTTGTGGAACACAAATGACAGTCAAATATATATGCACTTAATCAAGATCAAACACAGCTGAACAGAGGAGTTTGAATTGTAGATATCGACCCTTAACCATCTTTAAAGATATGCACCTCAAATAGGTCCCCTTCAATTAAGTTAAGAATAGTGATGTTTTTACTGTCTATTAGCCATTGCCCAAAAAGAGGAATATCACAAAAGACGGGTATCTATTGTTAAGATACAGACAGTGAAAAGATTGTGGAATACCATGGTCCAAAATGCTCTCTAGTAAGATAGAATATAGAATCATGTTACCTGGTTGTGACAGGCTAATTTTAATGTTCACATACAGAAGTTTTTTCCTAGTTTATGTACATGCATATGTGCTAAGTTATTTGCACTCAAAAAAAGAACTGCATAACTTACAAGTACATTCCAAATCAAATATAGAAATTTCAATGGTATACCAATACACAGCTAACACTTTTGAAGAGTATCTCCTATATATTCACTTTTGTTCCACTTGAGATAAAGCTAGTGGAACCTTGCAAAAGGAAAAGCTTTCAGAAGCTAGATCTATGCATCTCTCACCTTTTTGTCCAGCAGAGCAGAATTTGTTGAAAACACGATCAAAAAGCATGTCAGTCTGTCGTATATGCACACAAAACTCAATTGCAACCCCTCCAACACGAGCATACTGCTCTTTGGCCTGCAGCAAGAGTTCCTGTGTCTCTGTACTAGCTCCACCTTGTTTCATGTCAACAACAGCAGGAAGATTCCCAAAAGACAAGGCCAAATATGTGAAAGCCTCATCAATATAGGCGAATAGTAGATCAAGTAAAGCTGGTGCCACTGCCTCCTGCAACTGCTCAATCTTCTTTGGGAGACCAATCACACCAAGTGCTCTGCCATCATAAACCTCCATCCCAATATGGAATGCACCCATCCAGTCACCTGCATTTTTTAAAGCATTGATACGGTCTTGCCAGGGCAGAAGGCAAGCTCTCCACAGCTGTGATGATCCAAGCAAGTACAGTGTTGGACCTCGTGCGGCTAGAGAGTTGTGGTATGTTTTCTCTGGGTTGCCAAAGCTATTTAAAATGTGTGTATGATAAGCTAGGGCTGTCCCTTTCCTGTACTCTTCACACTCAATAACTCCCCATTCCACTTCACCACCCTCTTTGGTAAACAAATATAACTCTTCTTTGGATGTCAAAACCACCACCATCTGCACAGCATTCAGCTTTTTGTCAATAAGGTTTCAAAGAGTGAAGCCTCTTTGTCACTGGCTAAAACTCCAAGTAATCATGTTCATTTAAACTCAACACATGAGTAATCACATATTTAAGTGCTATACCTGTTCTTCCAGCCAAGCAATTCCACATGCTACACTGTCCAAATCCCACTCTGAAAAAATCTTGCATTCACCTTTTAGTAGCTGAAGTATGAAAACCTTTTTATCCCAAGCCAGTGCAAACATTAGCCAGTTATCACTGTTACCATCATTGTCAACTGTTTTTTGTGATTCAACCTGACTTGCAGTTATGCTAGGATGTTTGTTCCCCTGATCAGCAGAATTAAGTGGGTTCACATTCCCACTGTCACGAGAAGAAATCCCAGACTGTGGTTGCACATGCCTCCAAGCAACATAAGGAATGGAACCATCCCGAATACTATCTGGACGTGACAGCTTTGCACATACTTCTACAGATGATGCCAAGCGCACCTGTAATATTTACAGAACATCACACAAAGCACCACTAGAGCTGCTTGACAAAAATCTCATAATAAAACACACTTGAATATCTTGCATGTTACACTACTAAATGTGTGTCACTCTGATGGTTAGAACTGGCTAAAACATACCACAAGAATAGTCTGATGTGTAACAAATGCTATTACACCCCCTGCCTCTTCAGCAGCTATCCCTTCATTGGCAAACCTCTTGATAGTATCTGAACTCTTTCCAGTAGCCACAACTCCTCCAACCATGCCACCCATCATACTGCTCAAGCCAGTTGATATGGCTGCAGCAGTTGAGGGCTGATCCACAGCAGAGCTCCCTTGACTATCAGATCCATAATCAAGTAAAAGTGGAGAAAGACACAAAACCATGCCCGTATTTTGACCATCCACCAAGCACTGCATATTATCGTGTGTTCAGATTAAGTTTACGAATAGCATAACTATAGCAAGAATAATCATTAATGCCCAGATGTTAAATTATATATGTTGATTAAAAAGACTGTGTACTACTTATACTGATTATTGCATACACTTGTAGAATGATGTGAGAAAGCAAAAAAAATCTGAAATACCTGAGTTGTGACAGTCATACGGCGCAGTAGACCACCAATTGTAAAGGTATGTAACAGCACTAGCCCTTTGCAATCAGCACTTACAGCCTTTGGATATCTGGTTACCTGCATATTCTGACCAAGAAAAGCCGTGTGCACTATAGCAACTTTGTGGTCCACATTGAGCACTTTAACAATCACTGCTCGTGGTACATCGCACAATACCAATGAGCCATCTGAATGTCCTACCAACAATAGGTCTCCTTGCATGTTAAAACTCATTGATGTAACAGAAGCATAAGTTTTTTCAGATTTGTCAACAGTGATCATCTGAACAATTAACAATGACTCCTGTTAGTATTTGAGATGCCTTTCAACCAAGACAATGCAGTATTGACTACTAAACTAGCTTTATTTCAATTCACAAAGCCTGTATCCTCAAATATTTTTAAAAAGAAAAAGAGTGGTGTTTTGGCATCCAATAAATGTCTAATAAGACAGAAAGGTGATAAAAGAGTTTATCATATGTCTCATCATGTACAACCAAACGATATAAATGATTTCTGTGAAACTGGTAGAAAACTCTATCAAATGCCTAGTTTTACTATAATTCATTTCAAGAACAGGAAGATTGAGAGTGAGACAGACACTAAAACATCTTGACACACATCTCATATACAAAGAAGCTTACTCCTAATTGTATGGAACTCTAGAAACTTGAGTAATTTTTCCAGATTGGGGCAGCTTCCCAAAGTTTGTTCGACTTTTCCTCAAGATAAACAAGCTTCCCCCAAGATTTCCCACCAGACCAAACCATTGTCCTAATTGCAGAAAGCCCACTAAATTATATAATTTCACCTGATCCCACTGAGGCAACTTCCCCCACATTGACCCAGTCTTTGAAAATTTTACCTCAACTCCCCCATGCTTCTCATAGTAGAGTGATTACTTCAAATCCCCAAAGATCTCAAAACTGAGAAATCCACACCTCGTCTGAATTTCTACAACACAAGCACTTTGTTTGCATTTTTCCCCACTGTAATTTCTCTTTCAGATGAAGAATAATTTCCTTGATTTGGGCCCATCATCCTGAAACTTTTGAAGAGTTTGATCACTTTATAGAGGCACTCTCTACCATTATGGGGCACAATAGTAAAGGTGGGAAGGGCCCACCCACCAACTGACAATTTTCTTTCTCAAGTTATTTCAATCAAGGCATCAGTCAGCTTCCTTGCCAAATTCTCAACATGCAAAACAGAGGAAAACTGAACAATTTAATGAATTAGTTCTACTCTAATTAGCTCATATTAACCAAGGAAACATCTTGCATTGGTCAAGCTCCTCTTCATCAAAGTAGCTTCTATGATTCCAATTAGAACTAGAGTGATAGGATCTAGAACTACTAATACCAAAAAGTGAATTCAGGACAATTTGGAGGACACCATTCTCATACGAAGACATTCCAGCAGGAGAGGTTGTCCACATGAGGAGGGAATTTTTGTCTCCTACCAGAAGTACACCCTTCTATTAGTGGATCAGTTTGTTCTCATGAGACACAACCAGTCCCCACACCCTTAGATCTTACTATGAAGCTAACGAAGGATTTCCATGCACATCCCTTTGAGAAGCACGCCTACCCCTCGGTAATGGGAATGTTACTATGGCTTGTATGCACTAGGCCAAAAATTGCATACTCAGTTTTGTAAGAGATTTGGTCATCCCCTGGATGGGCACACGCAGAATACTGTCATTTTAGGGCAGATTTATATGATTCCAGATCAGGTTGGACAGATTTATGCAGTCGCCAGCTACAGCGTTTCTGGTCATGCCGGGCAGTGCGGGCAGTGTGCCACATGACAGGCAGCATTTTCACTGCAGCATTTATTATTATTTTATTATTTGTGCTGTAATCAGACTGTTTGCTGCAGTTGGCCAGTATTTTACTGGACGACCTACATTATTTCATCATTTTCTTCAGACTATTTATTGGCTGGCCTGCCCAGGGTCACATATGATTCAGATTTGGTGTGTGCAGGTGAGAGCTCTGGCAGATCTGCTCCCTTTATTCAGTGTTTATTCAGCCCGTTGTACAAATCTGCTCCCTTTATTCAATGTTCATTCATTGTAGGTTTCTGCATTCTACTGTCGCTTTCTCTCCCTCTCTTCTCTCCGTGTTCATTCTCTTTCAGTCTGGTAATACACTTCCGCACTCGCTACACTCTGACATGGTATTAGAGCAACATTAAAGGGCTGATTGATCCTGGGCAGGATCCTGGGCAGACCTGAAGAGGAGATTTCAATGTGACAAAAGGCTGCGTTTTCAGCGTTCCAGGGTGAGCAAGAGGGCTACACATCGACATAAGGCTGAGACAAGAGGAGAAGCACAGGAAAGGATCAAAGTTGCTGATTTGTTGTAAGGTTTTGCTATTCATGAAGGAGAAAAGGCTGCTTTAGGCCTTTTGCTGCAGATTTTGAGTTTTCATCACCTCCGGTAGTTGAAATAGGTTTCACACTATTATGGAATGTAAGGTCCCCATGTTATCAGCTCTTCCTCAAGATCAGAAACTCAATGGGATTCAAGGTATTAAGGACCATACAGTCCCTATGTTACCAGCTCTTTCTCAAGATCAGAAACTCGATGGGGACTTCGGAGAATTATACTACATATGGTGGACAATGATGCTTGTCATCTTGGAGTCCTATGATGATTTGGTAGAGCTCATGCCCAAGGCCATGGACCATTCTACAACCTGTGATTTAACCAAGATTTCTTGTGATGAAAAAGCTAAGTTGGTGAAGGTTCATGCACATTGGGACAAGCTGAATGCAAGCATCCAATCGTTCCTATTTCTCTCATGCACACCAGCCATGGGAGGAATAGGTTCCAATGGTCCTAGATCAAGAAGAACAACCCAAAGGTCAAAACGCTCCCAAAATGGAGGCGTTGGCAGGTCAATCTTCTCAACAAAAGGGAAAGAACAACAACAAGGAGGATGAGAAGACCAAGCAAGACAAAGCCAAGGAGTCTACTTGTCACATTTGTGGCAAGACAAGTCATTTGAAGAAGGATTGCCCTAGCAAGGATAAGAAGGACACCAAGAAGAAGAAATCTACGAAGGACTCCAGAGCAGTGGCTGCTCCTTCATCGGCTGCCTTTCTCCATTTGGAGGTGATTGAGGATTCGATATCAACGACTTCTAATGCAACAATGATGGCCCCACAGCCTCATGAGTGGATTCCACATGACTCCTATAGATGGCTTTGCCTAGCTATGTCTGATGCATGGGCAAATTCTCCTTGGTTACACCTCTTCAATCCCTATTTAAGGCAAAGGTGATATGCAGCTGATTCTAGATGGGGCATGGTGGTGCTCACACATCAAAGGTTCTCTATGTGCCAAGTTCAAGATACCATCTACTTACTTTCAATGAGCAAGATTTGTGCACTTGGCCTTATGGTCAAGTTCGATAAGGACTCCTTCCAAGTTCTTGATGCAGATTTGAGACAACTCCTGTGTAGGTCATGAGGAGAGTAGAGTCTACAAGACATAGACTTCATCGGCCTTTACCTCTCTTCTTCTTTCTTCTCAAACACAGATTGGGCTATGGCATGCTCTATTCAGCCATCTCAGCTACAAGTACCTTAGGAAAGCAGCTCGTTGTTAGCTTGTTCATGGATTGCTAGAGATTGGGGTGAGCCATCTGCCATGTATGTCTTGCATTCGTGGCAAGTAGCATAGAGATGTGATTCCCAACAAGGCTTCACCAAGGGCAAAGGAATCCTCAAACCTTATTTCAATGGACTTATGTGGACTGATGAGGATGTCTTGATGATTTAAGCAGGATGACATGGGCATACTTCTTGGAGTTGAGGTCTAAAGCATTCTCATATTTAAAGGATTGGTTGATCTTGGAGGAGAACAAATATGGTAGAAAACTCAAGACCCTATGATCGGACAAAGGAGAGCAATTTGTCTCCAACAAGCTTGCCAAGTTTTACGCAAATCACGGCATTCACTGGGAGTTTGGCGACACAAACACACTTCAGAAGAATGGCATATTGGAGTGGAAGAATTGGAGTGTGATCGAGATGGTGCGAACTAGGATGGATCATCAACACACACTACAATGTCTATGGTCTAAGGCAGTGGCCACCACGATCCACATTCTTAATCAATTACCTACATCAGCCATGGTTGGTACGACACCTTTTGAGGCTTACTTTAGTCTCAAACCAAATGTGTCTTATTACAGGGTATTCGGGTGTGATGACTATATTCGTGTCCCGAAGAAACAGAGAGATGAGTGTCCAAAATTACAGGTATCCTATGTGTCACAAGGGCGTGAAAATTTGATGCTTTGCTTATGTTTAATTAACATTTGATTAAAGGATTAATCAAATGTGCAATTAAAATATACACATGTGTTACACATGTGGGATGCAAGCTACTTTTTCACAGTTGAAGGCCGAAGGACCCTGTGAAAAAGATGGGTGTCAAAGGCAAAAGTTGTAACAAGTTACACTTGTTAAATTCTAGGTGAATTTTGGTGTCAGTTTGCCCCTAGGACCATTAATTGGCCATTGAGTGTCAATGGTGACACTAGGGACTAGGCATTAATTAATGAATTAATGCATGTCTAAGGGTCAATTAATGCATGGGACCACTTTGGGTTGCAAATGGCCTAGCCAATTTATTTTTGGATGAGCAAGGTCAATTTTCTAGGCATGGATTAAGAGTTGAATTAATTTTCAAAATTAATTAATTCTGAAAATTAATTAAATGACTCAAAATTGCTGAAAATGGATTAAAAAAGCTGCCACTTGGCAAAACTTTCCCATGCAAGTGGGAGAAAGGCTAAATAGGGCTGAAGGGAGAGGGAAATCTCGTTTTTTCATTTTGGAGCTGTTGAAAAGAGGTGTTGGATTGTTGCTGCCAGCTTTTGGAGCCAATTCCCAACCATTGGAGACCATTTTGGTGATGGAGATTGCATATTCTTAACCTTGGGAAGTTGACAATTGCTGCTGATGCACTTGCCACTTGGCAAAACTTTCCCATGCAAGTGGGGAAAAGGCTAAATAGGGCTGAAGGGAGAGGGAAATCTCGTTTTTTCATTTTGGAGCTGTTGGAAAGAGGTGTTGGACTGTTGCTGCCAGCTTTTGGGGCCAATTCCCAGCCATTGGAGACCATTTTGGTGATGGAGATTGCATATTCTTGACCTTGGGAAGCTGACAATTGCTGCTGATGCACTTGCTCTTGAAGATCACAGTCTCTGATACTCCTATTGTTGTTGGTGCATCCGTTTGGGGCTGGTATAGCAAGGCAGCAACTGATTTTGATCAGTTCTTCTTGACAAATCTCAAAATTCTCTCTCTTTCCAGCATTCTCTCATCTCCTTCAGCCTATGCTCAGCCATTCTCAACAATTCTTAGCCATTCAGAAGAGATCTCAGCCATTTTTGGTGGGCTGATCTGTAATTTCTGCAGTAAACCCTAATTTACAGCAGAAATTAGGGTTTAGCAGCCACCTTGGGATCCGTGCCAGAGATTGAAGGCTCAAGGGACTGAAATCAACAACTGATAATTGAAGATTATCAAGGGATTTCAGGAGCCAGCCCATTCCAAATTGATTTGGGACAGCATTTGGTCAGCCAAGGTTCAAATTGGAGAAGTAGTCCTGGGTGAATCAAGGGGCAAATGACCCAAAAGGCTTGCTGGTCATTTATGACAACAAGAGCAATTGGTTAGCAGGAGGAGATTGAAGAATCTCAAGTTATAATCCTTCCAATTGAATGAAAGCTAAAAAAATACTGCAAGGGGCGCCAATTTTGGGGCCAACAGGGTGTTTACTGTTCTAGAATGTTATGGTAAAGTGTGTATTTCGTTTTATGTGCATTTATTTATTGCTGTAATTAACTCTTAAATTAGGTTATTACCACCCATTCCAAGAAGGAAGGCTGGTTTCACTATGATACCATGTCAAAACAAGCAACGGTGCAAAGAGACAGTAGGATTTGCAGGGAGTAACACAGTGTGTGTAGGGCAAACATTAAGAGAGAAGAGAAACTCAAAAATACAAGAACATAGTAATGATGCAGTGAATCAGGCTAAGAGAAGAAAAGGCAATACAACAGAGCCGAAACTTAAAAGATAACTACACTATCCTGTCAATCATGCGGTAGCACCTGTGGAAAATCTACATAGCAAAGGGAGCGAAACGCAATCCTCTGGGCAATGGGCTATTGAAGGAATCACTAGAAGATGGACAACTATGGAGGAAGCCAACCGTAGTCCTCCAATGCCAGAGAGTGACCTACGTAGCAAAACGCAAATCCCATAGTGTCAGAGTTGTCAAACACAAGGAGAGCAGCCCAGATGCTGACGCCATGTGGATAATGATGATGCCAGATGATGGAAGATGAGCCAGGCTGCAAAAACGCAAGTCCCAATAGCCTCTGTGAGACACAAGTGACGCAAAGTGATGGAGGAGAAGCCAGCTGCAAAAACGCAAGCCCCACCAACCCCTGTGATAGAGAGTGGCGTCAAGTGGTGGAGGAGGAGCCAAGCTGCAAAAACGCAAACCCCACCAGCCCCTGTGATAGAGAGTGGCATCAAGTGATGGAGGAGGAGCCAAGTTGCAAAAACACAGGTCCCAACAGCCCCTGTGATAGACAAGTGATGAAATCACTGATACTCAGTGATATAGACTATCGCCAGAGGCTAGAATGCTAACACCAAGCTGGAGATGATGACGCCAGGTAAGGAGACGATCTCCATGCTGAAAAATGCAAGTGAAGATGGAGCCTGATGGCTCAGGTAAGTTACTCATGAATATATGTGTGCATCACGTGGGTTCGAAATAAGGTATTTTTAAAATACCATTTTTTATATATTTTTTACATACCAAAGGGTATAATATTGAGAGGTTATTTATAAATTGAATAGAAAAGGGTTAGTTTTATTCAAGAAAAATTCACAGATATAAGGATATTTATAAATAGGACTTGAACGCACGTGATGTAGAGGATATACATATAGTAACTTCCCCGAGCTTGATGGAAAAGGGTGCTAACACCAAGCAGATGATTGTGACGCTAGGTAGAAGATGCTCCAAACGCAAGGCCTGATGCTAGAAGAGGGTGCCTAAAGTAGAAGAGGAAGAGTAAAGACATCCACAAGCAGTGGAAGGGGCTAGTGAGAGAAGGGAAGGGTGTCTGATGACAGAGGAAGAGGGGTGAAGAATGACTGAAGAGTGGTGGGATGGTAAAGAATGAATGAAGTGAGAGATGTAGTAGGAGTGAAGAATGAATGAAGTGACTGCCTAGTTATAGGCATAAGCTATCTAGGGTGGCGCACCATTGTGTAGTCACCCACTGAAAAAGTGGCCAAAATGTGGACACCAACCCTTTTAGGGACTATCAATGTGAAACCCTAAATGAAGTATGTGAACTGAAGAAGTGGTTTCTCAACACCCCCTCTCAAGCCTAAAAAGTGATAAAGAAAGAGAAGTGAGAAGAGATACGATGAAGATGTAGAGGATCCTGGAGATCCAAGATTGCCACTTGAAAGATCACATCTAGTAAGGAACAGTAGATGGGATGAACTATAGAACCTAACTCCACCTCGAGAGAGAAGCCACTAGCTCCATAACTCCATGTTGGAAGGAATTTAAAGGTCTCGTCACCAAGTCGTAGCTAAACCTCCAAGGCCACGATCTAGGCGGTCTTTGAAGATCCTCGGTGTCAGGAGGAGAAATGATTGCTTGAAGACAACCATCCCAAAAGAGCAAATGGTGGGTGACAAACTTCATGATGAGTAGGTGCATTCCCTAAGGGTGGAGGGGGACGGGCTCCTCTAAAGCCAAAGAAAAAGTACGAGCCTCCTCAAAGGGCAAAAAAAGTACATTCCCCTCTAAATCCCTCTCAGCGAGAGAGAGGGAGTCTAAAAACTCATGGATCACGAACTCCAAATCATCTGATGACGAAGAAAGAACCGTCGGTTGTGCCGAAGAGGGTATCTGGGGTATCAAAGATATCGAAGAACTCCCAGAGGTGGCCTCTCAAACCTAAGTAGTCGAGGGTGGAAAAAGGGAGGCTCAAACTGAGCAAAGGGTGGGGAATGATCATTGTCTCTCAGTGGAGCACATAACGGAGCCGAAGTAAAGAAAGGTGTCAAATAATCACTCTCTCTCAAAGAAGCGGACTACCAAGGGGACAATATCCAACAATCACTCTCTCAAGGGAGCTAACTGCAAAACCATGGGTTGCCGAGGTGGCATTAATGAAACCCTAGAAGAAGCAGAAGTAACCTCTATAGCACATTCCGAGGGTTGCGAGGGACTGTGGTACCAATCGATCCTCCTGTGGCTCGAAAGGGCTTAGTGTGCATCGGATGCATCTTATTGCCTTGAGCATTAAAATCTGAAAGCTGGTGCAAAATAAACTCTGTAGCCCGGAAGGGAGAGGTGGCACAACAAGTGCCTGGGGTTCGATGCACATACTCCGGCGGAGTAGAGAGCAAATGTCCATGGCGGCAAGCATCGATGGGGGGTCCAGTGATGCTGAAAGAGGTACACCTAGTGATTTGTCCATCTATCTATGGAGAAGTCATAGCACCGGAGTGTCAACCTGTAAAAGGGTGGGTGTGTGGGAGAGTAAGAGAAGGGTATCTTTGTCTCCTGATAATCCAGCGGAAATGAAGGGAAAAATCAATAGATGATACTGAACCTGCAACCTATCTTTGCCTCCTCTGATGAACAGGGTCGTTAGCTCTCTGAGCTCCTGCGCCCTAATACCATGTCGAAAATAATAGGTATACTCTGATACCATGTCAAAATTGTTAGACAGTCGTTTCCTGGACAGTCGGTGGACAGCAGAGTACAGCAGGCTCCACGTCAGCGCAGAGGACACGTCAGCAGTACGGAAGGATGCCACATGGCACTAGGCAGTCGAACAGCAGTTCTGTCCAATCAGACTGCACAGTCGGCCAGTTTTACTGCAGTCGGCTGCATTTTATGCAACCGACTTGGTGCAGTTATTTTCTATTTTTCTGGCTATTTATAGCCAGTTTGTGGCACACTCCACTATCTATTCACTTCAGATTCTGATCTTGAGATCTGTTGGCTGAGACGGGCTGACGGAGATTGAGGTCATCAAGTCGGAGACATACGCAGATATTTCCTCTGCCCCCGTGTATATTTTTGCACTCTTATACAGCATACTACACTGCAAATTTTCTGCATTTACACTGTCTCCCTTTCTCTCTCTCTCTTCTCTCTGTGTTCACTCTTTCTTAGTCTTTGTCCTACGCTTCCGCATCGCTGCACTCTAACATGGTATCAAAGGGGTGAAGATAGACTTTGAACCTATTTGAAGAGGAGATTTTAGTGTGACAGAAGGCTACGTTTCCAGGATTCGAGGGTGAGCGGGAGGGCTGCGCATCGGATCAAGGCTGAAGCAAGCGTGGGAGTGCGGGAAAGGAGTCTAATCGGTGAATTTGCTGCAGGTTATTGCTGTTCGAAGGGGAGGAAGGCTGCGTTTAAGGCCTTCCATTGCAGATTTACTTTTTCATTGCCTCCGGCGGGTGAAGGAGGTTTGGGCAATGGAGGAACCAGCCCTAGAAGGCTGCGTTTACACAGTCAAAGGGGGCTGATTTTGCGTTTGTGCAGGTATTGCAGGTTAACATGTCTACAGAGACTGATTTGGAGTTACAGGCGATAATGGACAGGAAGGTGCCTGTCCTACCAGCTCTTCCATCGGATCAAAAGCTTGATGGTGACAATTACCGCATCAGGCGGGTGATGATGTTGGCCATTTTGGAGTCTTATGATTTGGCGAAACTAGTGATGGAGAAGATTAACAGGCCCTCGGTGAGGGATGAGTCCAAACTCTCTTCCAATGCTCGTGCAGAGTTGACCAAGGCCCAGTTTCATTGGGACAAACTGAATGCCAGGATTCGATCTTTTCTGTTTCTGTCTTGCACTACAACCGTGATAGCTCACATCGAGCACTTGACGGTGGCTCGAGAGATATGGCTAGAGCTCAACAACCTAATGTACAACCGGATGACCCTGATGAAGAGGGTTTCTTTGGAGGTGCAGATGCGGACCTTATCCGTGAATAAGTCTTCTTTGCTTCGGAAACTCATCAACAAGCTTCAGCAGCTTCAGATGCAAATTCAAAATGCACGAAAGCCTATTTCCTCCGAAGACATGGCAATCACTTTACTGTCCCAGTTGCTGCCACGATTCGGTACCTTTTATTCCGCCCTTATTGCATCAAGGTGGGAGTTGACTCTTTGGTGGGAAGAGTTGGTTCCTATGGTCTTGGACCAAGAGAAACAGTTGAAGAGACAGAATGCCTCCAAATCGAAGGCTTTGGTTGGTCAAGGCTCTCAAAGGAAGGGGAAGGACCAAAAGAAGAAGAAGGACAACAAATCCAAGAAGGACAAGGAGAAGGAATCGACTTGTCATATTTGTGGTAAGACCGGTCACTGGAAGAACAATTGCCCCGACAAAGACAAGAAGGACACCAAGAAGAAGGACACTAAGGATTTTGGAGCGGTGGCTGCACCCTCATCAACTGCTTTTCTACACTAAGCAGTCATTGAGGACTCTACATCGAAGACTTCTAACGCTGCGATGACAGCTCCCTAGGCTCGAGAGTGGATTGTGGACAGTGGTGCCTCACGGCACACGACTCCTTCGTCCAATAGTGTTACCCATTTGCGACCTTCACATGGCAGATTCTCATTGGAGACAACTCTTGTGTGTCTATTGTTGCACGGGGTGAGATGCAGCTTATTCCAAATGTGGTACCCACACTTTCGAGGTGTTGCATGTGCCAAGCTTGGGGTATCATTTGCTTTCGGTCCATAAGATTTGTACTCTTGGTCTCTTGGTGGAGTTTGACAGTAATACTGTTCGCATCTTTGATCGTGGATCAAGAAAGGTTCTCTCTGCAGGGTATGAGGAGAATGGCATCTACAAGTTGTAAAGTCTTCCCCAGCTCTTACATTTCTTCTTCTTACTTCTCAGACACAATCCGAGCTATGACATGCTCGGTTTGGCCACCTGAACTACGAGTACCTTCAGAAGGCATAGCAAGGGTCATTTGTCCGAGGATTGCCGGACATAGTGGTGAGCCATCAGCCATATGTCTCCTACATTCGTGGAAAACTGCATCGGTATGCGATTCCCAATAAAGCTTCTAGACATTCTACTTCACCCATGGAGCTTGTATCTACGGATCTTTGTGGCCCGATAAGGACCGAGTCCTTGAAGGGGAGCTTGTACTTCATGTTGATCGTAGATGACTACAGCAGGATGACTTGGGCCTATTTCTTGACTTTGAAGTTGGACGCTTTCTCTCACTTCAAGGATTGGCTTCTCTTTGAGGAGAACCATTTTGGCCGGTGACTGAAGACCTTGCGTTTAGACAAGGGAGGTGAATCCATGTCTAATGAGTTTGCTCATTTTTCTGCAGATAGGGGCATTCACCAGGAGTTTGCTAACACCAACACTCCTCACGAGAATGGCATTTTGGAGCGGAAGAACTGAAGTGTAATCGAGATGGCACGCACCATGATGGAGCACCGACAGATACCTTTGTTTCTGTGGGCCGAGGCAGTGGCTACCGCAGTTCACGTCCTCCATCGATCTCCCACTTCTGCCGTTGCCAAGATGATACCTTTTGAGGCTTACTTCGGGACTAAAACTGATGTCTCTTATTTCAGGATCTTTGGGTGTGACGCTTATGTGCACACTCCGAAGACGCAGCGTGATAAGTTTGAAACGGCTTCCCGATTTTTGTTGGCTATGGCTCCCAGTCCCAAGGTTATCGTCTATTTTATCCCGTCAAGTGAGATATCTACACGAACCGAGATGTGTGGTTCGTGGAAGTTTCAGCCACAAAGGGGGGTGAGGAGCACCCCATTCTTGGAGATCCAGGGGAGAGTTGGGCACCCAAGACAGTTCCTTTGGAGCCAGAGTCTCTTGATGGAGATTTTTCTTCTAATTCAGAGTCTTCTCTTCCACCGGCCACCCTCGAGGAGCTTCCGCTGGTGGATGTACCCAAGTCTTCAGCAGATGGAGAGCGATGGGGAGAGGTTTGTCCTCCTCCTCGTTGGGCTCGTGACACACTCTAAGATTCACGGATTGAGGGGGTCCCTGAGGAGTGGGAACCGCAAGATGGACCGCGGAGGTCACGGAGGAATCAGGCACATTCTTTGGAGCTTGTTTTCTCCAACTATTGTTTGCTGACCCATGTTATGCAAGATCATGAGCCCACTTCAGTGAAGGAGGCTTTGCAATCTGATCATTGGCGGAAGGCTATGGAAGCCGAGTTGAAGGCTATTGAGAGAAATGGCACTTGGTCTCCTGTGCCTCGTCCCTCTCACAAGAAGGTGATTGGTGTCGAGTGGGTCTTCAAGACCAAGTACCTTAGCGATGGTTCTTTGGACAAGCACAAGGCTTGCCTTGTTGCTAAAGGTTTTGCTCAGCACCCAGGCATTGATTTCCATGATACTTTTGCCCCCACTGCTCGTATGGCGACTATTCAAGCTGTTCTTGCCTTGGCTGGCTATAGGAGATGGCCTATCTATCAATTGGATGTGAAGTTGGCATTTCTGAATGGTGACTTGCAAGAGGAGATCTATGTTGAGCAGCCTCCTAGATTTGGATCCTCGGCTAGGAAAGCTTACAAGTTGAAGAAGGCCTTGTATAGCCTCAAACAGGCTCCACGTGCATGGAACGAGAAGATTGACTCGTTTCTTCAACCGAAGTTGGGATATTGGCACTCCAAGGCTGATCCGCAGCTTTATATGCACACTTCCGAGGTTGGTCGTGTGTTGTTTGTGTTGTATGTTGATGATTTGATTCTGACAAGGGATCATGCACAGAAGGTCCGAGAGACCAAGACAACTTTACATCAGGCATTCGAGATGACGGATTTGGGGCTTCTTCATTTCTTCTTGGGTCATGAGATTTATCAGTCTCAGAGGGGGATTTTCATCTCTCAGCAAAGGTACATTCAGGAGCTCTTGGTGACTTTTGAGATGGAGACTTGTCGGCCCATTACTACTCCTATGGATCCGAACTGGAAGTCCACTTCACATTCAGATTCTCCCGTGATGGATGCTTCACGCTACTGTCAGTTGATGGACTCCTTGATTTGGCTTCTCAACACTCGTGATGATCTTTGTTTTGCTGTGGGTCTTTTGGCAGGGTTCATGATTGAACCCAAACAGGTGCATTGGCAGGCTGCCCTGAGGACTCTTTGGTATTTGAGGGGGAACCTCTGACTTAGGGATTTCTTATCCTGCAGATACAAATGCTTCAGATCTGGTTCTTGCAAGTTGAAGTGACTCGGATTGGGTTGGTGATGTGGACCATCGACGGTCTACTACAGGCTATTGTTTTACCTTGGGTATAGGTGTTATCTCTTGGAGTAGCAAAAAGCAGCCCACGGTGGCACTTTATTCTACTGAGGCGGAGTATCGGGCTATGTCTTCCACCACTGTGAGGTTGTGTGGCTTCAAGACTGTTGAAGGAGCTTGGCTGCCCCCAAACTCGTCCTACTCTTCTGCGGTGCGACAATGAGAGTTGCATTGCCTTGGTACGGAATCTTGTATTCCATGCCCGGACGAAGCACATTGAGATCCAGTATCATTTCATTCGGGAGAAGCCTCTAGATGGGACTATTGATGTGGAGTACTGCAAGACGAAGGATAATCTTGCAGATTTGTTTACGAAGGCTCTTCCCCAAGCTCTTCTTTGGCAGCATTCCAGATCCCTCAGTCTTTTGACCCGTCCAAGATCTGAGAGGGGGTGTTAGACAGTCATTTCCTGGATAGTCAGTGGACAGTAAAGTACGGCAAGCTCCACGTCAACGCAGAGGACACGTCAACAGTACGGCAGGATGCCACGTGGCATTGGGCAGTCGGACAGCAGTTCTGTCCAGCTGGACTGCACAGTCGGTCAATTTTACTACAGTCGACTGCATTTAATGCAGCCGACTTGGTGCAATTATTTCCTATTTTTCTGGCTATTTATAGCCAATTTGTGGCACACTCCACTATCTATTCACTTCAGATTCTGATCTTGAGATCTGTTGGCTGAGACAGACCGTGCTCGGGCTGACGGAGATCGAGGTCATCAAGTCGGAGGCATGCGCAGATATTTCCTCAGCCCCCGTGTATGTTTTTGCACTCTTATACAGCATACTACACTGCAGGTTTTCTGCATTTACACTGTCTCCTTTTCTCTCTCTCTCTCTTCTCTCTGTGTTCACTCTCTCTCAATCTTTGTCCTACGCTTCCACATCGCTGTACTCTGACAAAAATAAGCAACAATGCAAAGAGATAGTAGGGTTTGCGGGGAGTAACACAGATTGTGTACGGCAACACTGAGAGAGGAGAACCTCTGGAATACAAGAACATGGTGATGATGCACAGAGTCATGCTATGAGAAGAAAAACTGATACACCGAAGTCAAAGCTCAAACGATAACTACTCTGTCCTGTCAATCAAGCGATAGCACCTCTGGGAAATCAGTATAGCAAAGGAAGTGAAACGCAATCCTCCGAGCAATGGGCTATCAAAGGAATCACTGGAAGATGAGGGACAATTTCAACGGACCGCAGTCCTCTGATGCCAGAGAGTGACCTAGGCAACAAAACACAAATCCTAGACCGTCGGAGCTGTCAAACGCAAGGAGAGCATTCCTCTGTGAGACACAAGTGATGCCAAGTGATGGAGAAGTCAGGCTGCAAAAACGTAGGTCCCAGCAGCCCCTGTGACAGACGAGTGGCGCCACGTGATGGAGGAGAAGCCAGGCTACAAAAACGCAGGTCCCAGCAGCCTCTATGATAGACGAGTGATGAAATCACTGACGCTCGGTGATGTAGACTTTCGAACGAGGCTAGGATGGTAACACAAAGCTAGAGATGATAACGCTAGGCAAGGAGAAGATCTCTACTCTGAAAAACACAAGTGAAGGTGGATCTTGATGGAAAAGGCTGTTGGTGCCAAGTAGATGATTGTGACACTAGGTGGAAGATGCTCCAAACGCAAGGCCTAATGCTAAAACAGGGCGCCTAAAGTAGAAGAGAAAGAGTGAAGACCCTAAATGAAGTGTGTGAACTGAAGAAGTGGTTTCTCAATAATAAGTTCAAGTTGGCTTCCAAAAGACAAACGTTTGTGGGATATAGCTCACAATATATATGCCTTATGATCCCCTTTTATAGGAGATCTATACAAGTTGAGATGTTCAGTTCGTAGAGTTTTCAGCTACAGAGTGGGCTGCTGACCCATCTTGTACTTCGAGATTTGGATGACAATTGGACACTTGAGCCAATGCCTTTGGAGCCTATGCCTCTTAAGGCTCCAATGTTAGTGGAGAAGGAGATTGCTTCACCACCAGATTCACCCAGTGAGTCGGCAGCAGTGGATGTTCCAGAGACTTCATAGAAGGCAAAGCGACGAGGGAAGTACTAGCCGCCTCCTCATTGGGCTCATGCTACACCTTGTGATGTAGGGATTGACGGAGCTCTTAAGAAATGGCAGCTGCGAGATGGCCCACGGCAATCTCAAAGGAACCAAGCATATTCCACGGAGCTTATTTGTACTAACTACTATTTGATGACTTGTGTCATACAGGATAGGGAGCCCACCTCTGTGAAAAAGACTTTGCAGTTGCAACATTAATGGAAGGCTAGAATCATAAGTTGGAGGCTATTGAGTGGAATGGCACTCGGGATCTTTTACTGTGGCCCATTCATAGAAAGATGATTGGAGTTAAGTGGGTCTTCAAGACCAAACACCACAATGATGGCACTATGGATAAGCAAAAGGCATGACTGGTTGCTTAAGGGTTCACACAACGGCTAGGAGTGGATTTCCATGATATCTTTACACCTATAGCTCAA
This sequence comes from Lygodium microphyllum, assembly GCF_053477565.2. Lineage (NCBI taxonomy): Eukaryota > Viridiplantae > Streptophyta > Polypodiopsida > Schizaeales > Lygodiaceae > Lygodium > Lygodium microphyllum. Next base: position 82,960,311 of record NC_141140.1, read on the forward strand.
ATGGCTACCATCAAGGCCATTCTTACCTTAGCCAACCATAGGAGATGGCCGGTTTATCACCTAGATGTGTAGTCTGCCTTTCTTAATGGTGATTTGAAGGAGGAGATCTATGTTGAGAAGCCTCCTAGTTTTGCCTCATTATGTGGTAAAGTTTACAAGTTGAAAAACGTCATGTACGGCCTCAAACATGCACCACGTGCTTGGAACAAGAAGATAGACTCGTTTCTCCAAGGAAAGTTAGAGTATCAATATTCTGCAGCTAATTTCCAATTCTACATCCACACATCAGCTCTGGAGGGCATGCTTTGTTCATGCTTTACATGAATGATCTCATTATGATAAATGACCAAGCCCAAAAGGTCAAGCATACAAAGGAGACACTACACAATTTGTTCGAGATGATGTATATGGAGCTTCTCCACTTCTTTCTACATCATGAGATTTGGCAAACTCTAAGGGCGATTTTCATCTCTTAGCAATGATACATGCAAGAGCTTTTGACCACATTTGAGATGAAATTTGGCAAACTTGTTTACGACAGCTCTTCCGCAAGCTATTCTTTGACAGCATTTTAGACCCCTATGCCTTATGCCATGTCCAGGATTTGAGAGGGGCTGAGAGAGATTTGGTCATCCCCTAGTGGGCACAAGCAGAGTACGATCATTCTAGGACAGATCTATGCATTTCCGGATCAATCAGTCAGATTTATGCAGTTGCCAGCTGATCACAGCATTTCGGGTCATACAGGGCAATGCAGGCAGTGTACCATGTGGCAAGCAGCATTTTATTATTATTATATTGTTTCTGCTGTACACGGATTGTTTGCTGCAGTTGGCCAGCATTTTACTTGCCGACCTGCATTTTTTTTTTTTCTTCAGCCTATTAATTGGCTAGCCTGCCTGAGGTCACATATCATTCAAGTTTGGTGTGTGCAGGTGAGAGAGCTCCGCCGGATATATTCAACAGCCCATTGTACAGATCTGCTCCCTATATTCAATGTTCATTCACTGTAGATTTTTGCACTCTCTCTCTCTCTCTCTCTCTCTCTCTCTCTCTCTCTCCATGTTCATTCTCTCTTTTCAGTCCAGCCATACACTTCAACACTTGCTACACTTTAACAAGTTTCTATTCTGAATCGGTACTTTAATGCGCCAAAATAGATCTTCTACTTACGTGTGTGAAGGTCTATAAGGTGTATGCTTATGGTTAGCATTTTAGTTAAGACTATCCCTACAAGGACACACTGGGCTGGAGACTTGGATGCTCGATGGTCCCACGGTTTCTATATTTTCCTTTGGGGCTTGGCTCCAATCAATTGGTCAAGTCGAAAATCGGACACTATTGTTGCATCTTCTATAACCAGCCTTCCACCTCGGATAGGGTGGTAAATATCCTGATTAAGCACTATTTACAGCAATTAACAAATTCACAAAACTGAAATGCACACTTTATCATATAATCTTGGACATTAGACACCCTCTTGGCCCCAAAACTCGCACCCCTTTCAATGTTTATTTAATTTAATTGAAGAAGAAGTCGATGTACAATGGGATTCTCCCAATTCCTTTCAGTATTCCAAGTCCTCTTGCTGTTCAAAATGACAAGCAAGTCTTTAATCTGATTTGCCCCTTGATTTGGGCAATCAATTGGTCTTCACCCACTTTGATGGAGATGAGAAATGCCCCAAATTCAATTATTTACCGGTCCCTCCACTTGTATAGGCTAAAAACAACTTCAACCTTGTTGAATCCAAGTCTTGGAGCTTCCAATTTCTGGCACACTTCCCGATGATGTTGCTAAACCCTAATTTCTGCTGCAAATTAGGGTTTACAGCAAAGAAATCTAAAATTTCTCTACCTCTGGTGATCTCAATGTTGCAATCTTTGGAGCAAGGCTGTAGATAGGCTAGGAGATGAGAGAGAATGCCAAGGAGAGAGAAAATTCAAACTTTCTCCACGAAGAACTGAAGGAAATCTGTCATTTACTGCTACAACCCTGTCTCAACAGCTTGTAGATGCAAAGAACTAAAGAAAATCAGTCATTTACTGCTGCTACCCTGTCTCAACAGCTTGTAGATGCAAAGAACTGAAGAAAATCAGTCATTTACTGCTACTGCCCTATCTCCACAGCCTATAGATGTTGTCATTGTCACCTGCTGTTGATTGGTCTTCTCTTGCCCTTGGCTGCCTCAAAAGGTCCTCCAATGGCTACAAATCAAACCAGGAGCATCTCCTCCCTCTCTCTTGCAGGCTGAATACACTAAAAATGCCTTTCTCTAGCCTCTAAAGATGTTTTTCAATCTTGCATGGACATTTTTAACAAGTGATAGCCTTCTCAAGTGGTTTTCTTGCATTATCCATGATTAAATATTAATTTTCAATCTTTCAATACTGAAAATTAATCTAATAATTATTTCAGTACCTTGAAAAATAATCTGACTGGCCAATAATTGAATTAGCTAGGCAACTCCCATTCCCAAGTGTCTCTGCAACATCTTTGACCATCAAATTGGCGTTAGGTACCATTAAACGCCACTTCTCAAGTGTCACCAACTAACACTTATGGCCAAATGAATGACCTAGGCTAACAATTGGCACCAAATACGACCAAGTACCTATGCGGCATAACTTATAGTAACTTTTGCATTTGACATCCTATGATTTCCTCTAGTCCCAAGCTCGTAAATTTACTCTAACCCCAATTACACCACACATGTTCGGCTCACAGTTCTTCCTTGAGTTTCTCAAGTTCTTCCCGTGCAACATTTACTTAACCGTGTGATTAAAAATTAATCCACACGTTAAGTGACATTTCAAAAATACATGTCCTCATGACATCTTCCGCCAAGGCCAAGTACTGAGCTCTCTATGATAGTATCAATGAGGCCATCTCAACCCTAGCATCAATCCCAAGACAAAGCATGCCAAGGTCCATTATCACTTTACTTGAGAGCAAGTGGAGGGTTGGGTTGGACTCACACCTACGCTCACAAAGGAGTGTCGGTGATTCACAATAGGACACTGGAGCACTTTTTACTCTCCGTATGAGAGGTTTTTTCCACGAGTTACATTATTCTCTATTTTGTACGTTTATGTTACACAATTCGGTCACTTACCGTGCTTTACATCTTTCGGGTGTGAACACACCTTAAGGCACTTACTCAACCCTAAGGTCTAAGGGTTGTACTTTGTACTTTTCACTTACACTTGGAATTTGCATCATATATCATGCATGTGTCTTCACTCTCACTCTCTCTACTATCTACCATGTACTTCGAATTGAGAGTTGCCATCTCTATTCTTACATTTGGTATCACAGCTACAGGCTCACTCGGTCCGACTCAGTCTCTCGCCTTATCTAGCTGCCGCCAGTAGCTTTGCTACCTCAGAGCTCAGCTAAGCTACCCCTTGTACCAATTGTCACCATCTCCAACTCCCGACTGCAAGCTTGTTGCCCTACAAGTCAACTACTTGATCCACCAACAACACCACCAGTGGTGCCTGCCAGCACGTTGCCTCTGCCCCTCGTCCAATCGCTGTCACCTCTTGGTCTACACCAGCGCCGCTATCATCCCCGCTCCAACTTGCATCAGCTCCGCTAGCAAGCTTGCCTTCAGTAGTGTCAACGCTCTACATTGTCCCTTGCTTTGCTTATACTCACCATCTAACAGTTGTGCCGCTAGTGATCAGTTCCGCCACCACCTCCACCAGGTCCGCCTTGCTCAACACCTCCTCTAGATCATTCAGCTCCAACAGCTGCCACCACCAATTCGTGCATACACATGGCTCAAATTCAGCTCACATTTCACAAGTGACAAGTACATTTAATTATTTTTATTCGGAGATCAAAGCTAGGGCAAGGAGCCTTTTTGCCAAGGAGGTACATTTCTACTCTTGGAAGTGCTTCTGGGCAGATATTGCAGAAATTTCTTGGATGGGTCAAGAAATTTGGGACTTTTGGATGTTTGGAAGACATTGGCACATGTACTAAAGATTCAGTCTAAAGTTTACTGAAATTGTGCACTTTGGACAATTAAGTTTTGGGGCTTTTGTATTTTTGTGCTATTGACACTATTTGTGCATTGGACAGTACGCTATTCGCTGAAATCTCTGGGAATTTCAGCACATTGGACAGTTGCGATCAAGTGTGACACAGTTTTGCTAGTTGCAGCTTAGTGTATGCTATAATTTCTGGAAATTTGCAGATTTCCAATTTGTTCCAACTTAGGTTCTTGATCTCGTGCTTTTTTGAAATAGTGGCATTTATCATGGCCAATCGAGGATAGAGTGATGTATTCACTTATGTATCCAAAGAGAATAGATTAGACAACAATAACTATTCTCTGTCATCCTTCATGATGAAGAATGTGCTCAGTGCTAAAAATCCTTGGGAGTATAGTGACTGCACAAACTCTAGGCAAATAGTGTTAGAGATCATAGCCTGTTTGGTGGGCAGGTAGCTGCACAGTCGGACCAGCAGGCTGCTGCACAGTCGGACTGTGCAGTCGGACTGCCACGTGGCAGTCCGACTGCCTGCAGCCGACTTATTCCAGGCTGCGCCCTATTTCTGGCGCCCCAGTTCAGGCAGTTTTTCGACTATTTATAGTCGACGTTTCCAGCAGTCTGGCCACTCTTCTCTGTCGCAGATTACAGACCGGTGCCGTGCAGATTTCTGTCTCTGTTCACAGATTTCAGACAGCAGACAGTGCAGACTGCAGCAGACTTCGAGGTGGACAGCAGGTCGCATCGTCGAGGTGGAGACACGCAGTCCAGCGCACTGCGCCCGTGTATATCTTTGTATTCAGCATTCTTTATACAGCAGATCTTCATTGTACACTGTCTCTTTCTCTCCCTTTTTTCTCTGCGTTCTCTCTCTCTCAGTCCTACGCTTCCGCACCGCTGCAGTCTGACATGGTATCAGAGCAGTGTTTGAGGGCTGACTGAGCGCAGAATCAACCTGAAGTGGAGTTTCCATCGCGACACAAATTTGCGTTTTTTGCGTTTAAGGGCAGACAGGAGGGCTGCGCCTTGGAACAAGGCTGAAACGAGTGTGGGCACACAGGAAAGGAGTACAGGTGGTGGATTTGCTGCTGTTTACTGCTGTTTGACGCGGAGGAAGTTTTGAGTTTTCAACCTAAAAGTGCAGGTTTTGCTTTTTCATCGCCTCCGGCGGGTGAAGAAGCTTCGGGACGCGGAAGAGCCTTAGCAGGCTGAGTTTACCCAGTCAAAGGGGGCTGCTTTTGCGTTTGAGAAGGCATTGCAGGTGAAGATGTCTACAGAGATGGACTTGGAGTTCCAGGCGATTATGGACCGGAAGGTGCCTGTCTTACCGGCTCTTCCTTCAGATCAGAAGCTCGACGGCGACAACTACCGCATTTGGCGCGTTATGATGTTGGCCATCCTTGAGTCCTATGATTTGGCGGAGTTGGTACAGGAGGATATTGACCGGCCTTCGGTAAGAGATGAGTCCAAACTCTCTTCCGATGCTCGTGCGGAGTTGGCCAGGGCCCAGTCTCATTGGGACAAACTGAATGCCAAGATTCGATCCTTTCTCTTTCTATCATGCACTACAGCCGTGATCGCTCACATCGAGCACTTGACGGTGGCTCGTGAGATATGGCTGGAGCTTGATCAAATGTACAATCGGATGACCCTGATGAAGAGGGTTTCTTTGGAGGTACAGATGCAGACCTTGTCCGTAAATAAGTCTTCTTCGCTAAGGGAACACATTAACAAGCTAAGGCAGCTACAGATGCAGGTTCAGAATGCGGGGAAGCCGATTTCCTCCGAAGACATGGCGATCACACTCTTGTCCCAGTTGCCGCCACGATTCGGTACATTTTACTCTGCCCTTATTGCTTCGGGGCGAGAGTCTACTCTTCGGTGGGAAGAGTTGGTTCCTATGGTCTTGGACCAAGAGGAACAGTTAAAGGGACAGAATGCTTCCAAGACGGAGGCGTTGACAGGTCAAGCCTCTCAGAAGAAGGGGAAGGACCAAAAGAAGAAGGGGGATAACAAGTCCAAGAAGGACAAGGAGAAGGACAAGGACAAAGACTCCACATGCCATATTTGTGGAAAGACTGGCCATTGGAAGAAGGATTGCCCTGACAAAGACTCGAAGGACACCAAGAAGAAGGAAACCAAGGATTCTGAAGCGGTGGCTGCACCCTCATCAGCTGCATTTCTACATTTAGTTGTCATTGAGGACGCTTCACCGAATGCTTCTGATGCTGCGATGGCGGCTCCCCAAGCTCGAGAGTGAATTGTTGATAGTGGTGCCTCACGGCACATGACTCCTTCATCAGATGGTGTTGCCTAGCTGCGACCTTCGCGTGGGCAGGTTCTCATTGGAGACAACTCTTCAGTTTCTATTGCAGGTCGGGGTAAGATGCAGCTTATTCCGGATGGACGAGGTGGCACCCATACCTCAGAGGTTTTGCATGTACCAGGATTAGGGTACCATCTCCTTTCAGTTCATAAGATTTGCTCCCTTGGTCTTTTGGTGGAGTTTGACAGTTCTACTGTGCGAGTCCTTGATCGTGAATCGAGGAAGGTTCTATCATCTGGATATGAGGAGAACGGCATTTACAAACTGAAGTCTTCCACTGCCCTCTCTACTCAACTTCTTACCTCACAGTCACAGTCTGAGTTATGGCATGCTCGGTTTGGTCACCTGAACTATGACTATCTTCGGAGGGCATCACGTGGACAGCTTGTTCGAGGGTTGCCGGATATAGTGGTGAGCCAGCAGCCATGTGTCTCCTGCATACGGGGGAAGCAGCATAGGGATGCCATTCCCCACACAGCTTCGCGGCGGTCTACTTCACCGATGGAGCTAGTATCTACGGATCTATGTGGCCCTATGCGGAATGAGTCCCTGCGTGGGAGCTCGTACTTCATGCTGATCGTGGATGATTATAGCAGGATAACATGGGCCTATTTTTTGGCACTAAAGTCAGAAGCTTTCTCGCACTTCAAGGATTGGCTTCTCTTTGAGGAGAACCGATCAGGCCGGAAGTTGAAGACCTTGCGATCCGACAAGGGAGGTGAATTTGTGTCTAATGAATTTGCTCGGTTTTGTGCAGATAGAGGAATTCACCAGGAGTTTGCCAATACCAATACTCCTCAAGAAAATGGTATTCTAGAACGGAAGAACCGCAGTGTGATCGAGATGGCGCGCACCATGATGGAGCACCGACAGACCCCTCAGGTTCTGTGGGCCGAGGCTATGGCTACTGCAGTCCACATCCTTAATCGATCCCCTACTTCGGCCGTGGAAGGGATGACTCCATTTAAGGCTTATTTTGGGACGAAGCCAGATGTTTCTTACTTTCGGGTCTTTGGGTGTGATGCCTATGTTCACATTCCCAAGGCTCACCGTGATAAATTTGAAGCGGCTTCCCGAAAACAGGTATTTGTTGGCTACAGCTCCCAGTCCCAAGGCTACCGACTGTATAATCCCGTCAAGCGGGATGTATATACTAGCCGTGATGTGCGGTTTGTGGAGGTTCCGGCTTCTTCAACGGGTGAGGAGCACCCCGTTCTTGGAGATCCAGGGGAGAGTTGGGCTCCTTCTACAGTTCCACTGGAGCCCGTGCCTTTTGATTATGATTCTGTTTCTGACATAGAGTCTACTGTTTCACCGGACCCTTCTGAGGAGTTACCACCGGTGGACATTCCAGAGTCTTCTACTGATGGAGAACGACGAGGGGAGGTTCGGCCTCCTCCTCGCTGGGCCCGTGACACACTCCGTGATTCAGGGATCGAAGGGGTTCCTGAGGAGTGGGGACCGCAGGATGGTCCGCGGCGGTCACGGAGGCACCAGGCGCATTCTTCGGAGCTTGTTTGCTCCAATTATTGTTTGATGTCCCGTGTTATGCAGAATCAAGAGCCCACCTCCGTGAAGGAGGCTTTACAGTCCGCCCCATGGAAGAAAGCTATGGAAGCTGAGTTGGAGGCTATTGAGAGGAATAGCACTTGGTCACTTGTGCCACGCCCCCCGAAGAAGAAGGTGATTGGAGTCAAGTGGGTCTTCAAGACCAAATATCTCAGTGATGGTACTTTGGATAAGCACAAGGCTCGCCTTGTTGCTAAGGGTTTTGCCCAGCGCCCAGGGATTGACTGTCATGACACCTTTGCCCCCACAGCTCGTATGGCAACCATTAGAGCTGTTCTTGCTTTGGCTGGCCATAGGAGATGGCCTGTTTATCAGTTGGATGTGAAGTTGGCCTTCCTGAATGGTGATTTGAAGGAGGAGATCTACGTTGAGCAGCCTCCTGGCTTTGGTTCTTCAGATGGGAAAGTCTACAGGTTGAAGAAGGCCCTGTATGGACTCAAGCAGGCCCTGCGAGCTTGGAACGAGAAGATTGATTCGTTCCTCCAGTCTCAGTTGGGATATCGGCGGTCCAAGGCCGATCCGCAGCTGTATGTTCACACTTCCGAGGATGGTTGTGTGCTGTTTGTATTATATGTTGATGATTTGATTGTCACAGGTGATGATGCACAGCAGGTCCAAGAGACAAAGTCAGCTTTACATCGGACGTTCGAGATAACGGATTTGGGGCTACTCCATTTCTTTTTAGGCCATGAGATTTATCAGTCTCAGAGGGGGATCTTTCTCTCCCAACAGAGATATGTACAGGAGCTCTTAGTGTCTTTTGAGATGGAAGATTGTCGGGCCCTCTCTACTCCTATGGATCCGAACTGGAAGGCTACTTCCCATTCAGCTTCTCCTTTGGCGGATGTGTCCCGCTATCGACAGTTGATAGGGTCCTTGATTTGGCTTCTCAACACGAGGGTTGATCTATGTTTTGCTGTTGGGCTCTTGGCAGGGTTCATGAGTGAACCTAAGACAGTGCATTGGCAGGCTGCTCAGAGGATACTTCAGTATCTAAGGGGGACGTCTGATTTGGGGATTCATTACCCCGCAGGGACAGATGGGTCAGATCTTGTACTTGCAGGTTGGAGCGACTCGAATTGGGCCGGTGACGTGGACCACAGGCGGTCTACAACAGGTTACTGCTTTACTTTGGGTGCAGGTGTTATTTCATGGAGTAGCAAGAAGCAGCCCACGGTAGCCCTTTCATCTACTGAGGCGGAGTATCGGGCCGCGTCTTCCACCACATGCGAGGTTGTGTGGCTTCGGAGATTGTTGGAGGAGCTTGGGTGCCCCCAGACTCGTCCTACATTGCTGCGATGTGACAATGAAAGTTGCATTGCCTTGGCGAGGAACCCTGTTTTTCATGCCCGGACGAAGCACATTGAGATTCAGTACCACTTCATCCGAGAAAAGCTTCTGGATGAGACCATCACTGTGGAGTATTGCAAGACGGAGGACAATCTTGCGGATCTGTTTACGAAGGCGCTTCCTCAGGCTCTCCTTCGGCAACATTCCAGATCCCTCAAGCTTCTGCCCTGTCCAGGCTCTGAGAGGGGGTGTTAGAGATCATAGCCTGTTTGGTGGGCAGGTAGCTGCACAGTCGGACCAGCAGGCTGCTGCACAGTCGGACTGTGCAGTCGGACTGCCACGTGGCAGTCCGACTGCTTGCAGCCGACTTATTCCAGGCTGCGCCCTATTTCTGGCGCCCCAGTTCAAGCAGTTTTTCGACTATTTATAGTCGACGTTTCCAGCAGTCTGGCCACTCTTCTCTATCGCAGATTACAGACCGGTGCCGTGCAGATTTCTGTCTCTGTTCACAGATTTCAGACAGCAGACAATGCAGACTGCAGCAGACTTCGAGGTGGACAGCAGGTCGCATCGTCGAGGTGGAGACACGCAGTCCAGCGCACTGCGCCCGTGTATATCTTTGTATTCAGCATTCTTTATACAACAGATCTTCATTGTACACTGTCTCTTTCTCTCCCTTTTTTCTCTGCGTTCTCTCTCTCTCAGTCCTACGCTTCCGCACCGCTGCACTCTGACAAATAGTACCTAGCTCAACCTGCTCTCTAGTGAAGTGGTAGTAAATCGCTACATGCCATGTCCGAGGAGTGATGATAGGATTGCCCGCAAAGGCAATGACACTCTGGTTGCCGCAATAGACAACTATAGGTGACTCGCAAGAGAACTGAAATGTTGCCAGCACGTTCCTCAAATAAATAGCCTTTGTAGTACCATTGAAGAGAGCCTGATACTCTACCTCGGCAAGACTAGAGCGGTGTTGTGTATATGTTCGAAGTCATCGGACCCTTCTATTGTCCCTACTTTTGCAAATGAGCTTTTCGATCAAAGACCAAGGTTTCAGAAAGAGTACCTAGCTTTGATACCATAAGAAAAAATGCTCTAAACGCTAAAAACACAAAACCAATTCTACGACAAAGCATAGATTGATAAACTCAGACACAGTTAGGGTTAGGATTAGAGTTAGAGTAACTCCAAGATAACGAACATAATGAATAATAAAGTGAATGAATAATGAATATACAGTGCTCATGCGCAGTAAACACACTATGCAGTGAATATTGAACCTCGAACTCTCGTATCTCTGGAATCAAGGTAGAGACTATGAGTTGTAGAGCGTATTGTACTCCAAATGAAATCCAAATCGCAGCAAAGGCAGCCTCCAAGTATCGAACACTAGCAAACACAACAAAGGAAGGCCGGATCTGATGCACACAGCAATGCAAGAGAGAGAAAGACTAAAAACGTAGGTACTTGAGGGGAGAGAAAATCTAAACAACAACTGTTAGGTGCAAACGTAGCGAATAGAGGTGAGAGATGTCAAGGCGGCAACCAAAAACTAAAAACGGTAGCATTCAAAGGAAAGAAAAGATCAGGGCGACAATTCCAACCTGATGGGGGATATTTTTAATATTGATGTTAGCATCAAAAACAACACAAATTGTAGGCGACAGCTCCTGGGAACTTGGTAAAGGCTGCAAACAGGTGGTGAAGGTTGGAATCAGGCACTAGATGGTAGCAAATGGTTGGGGGAGCTCTAACCACGATGTTCTCCACGAATGGGGTATGGGTAGTAGAGATATGGCTCTTAAAACTTGCAAAAATGAGATTGTGGGAGAGTGGTGGGCTACATGCATATTTACATAAAGTTTGGGGCACCCAAATTAAGGTTTTGCATGTGGGACACAATAAATCTCTAGGATCACGTTTCTTTTTAAAATAAAAGGTTTTCTAATTAAGCGCGTTTTGGGACTGTTTAAATCAAGCTAATGCATTTTTAGCTCAACAAGTTGTCCTCTATACGCCTTCTGAAGATAGTCATAATTCAAGTGGCCAAACCGAGCATGCCAAAGCTCGGACTATGTTTGTGAAGTAAAAGAAGAGAAGTCAAGGCAAAAGGAGACCTCAACTTATAGACTCTATTCTCCTCATAGTCTGTAGAAAGCATCTTTCTCGATCCACGATCAAGAATCCTGAATGAATCTATATCAAAGTAAAAAGCACCAAACTTAGGCGATAACTACGACAGAATAGTTATCGCCATGTCTTTGGATGTGATCACCTTCCTTGCACTTTGAATTTGCATTTGAAATTGCCGTAGCTTGTTCACATACTCCCGCATAGAAGATGACTTATTAAGGTTCAATATCCACATCTGCACCTCCAAAGACACCCATTTCATAATAGTCATTTGGTTGTACAACTGATCAAGCTCCAACCATATGTCGCTAGCCACCGTCAAGTGCTCAATATGGACAATCATGGCGGTAGTACATGAAAGGAAGAGAAATGAGCAGATGCAAGTATTAAGTTTGTCCCAATGCACCTAAGCCTTTGCCGAACCCGCACAATCATCTGCAGAAAGTTTGGACTCCTCTCTCAATGCAAAACAGTCAACAGCCTCTATAACAAGCTCCGCCAAATCATAGGACTCCAAGATGGCAAGCATCATAACGCACCAAACACAGTAGTTCTTGCCATCAAGCTTCTGATCTGATGGAAGAGCCGGTAGGATGGGCGAATTCCGATCCATAGTCGCCTGAAACTCCATATCAGTCTCACAAGGCATCTTCACCTGCTATGCCTGCAAAAAAACAAAAGCAACTCCCTCTTAACTGTAGAATGCAGCCTGCTAGGGCTCTTCTCCGCTCATCTTGCACCTACTTCACCCACTACAGGCGATGAAAAGGTAAAATATACAATTGAAGTCTCAAAATGCAGCCTTCCTTCTTTATGAACAGCAAATGCAACAGAAACAGCAACTTGGCTCCTTTCCCGCACACCCATGCTCGCCTCAGCCTTGTTTTGATGCGCAGCCCTCCACTTGCACCCTCGAATGCTGAAAACACAGCCTTGTGTCGTGCTGAAAACTCCTCTTCAGCTCTGTGCCCACGGTCAATCAATCTTTGTACTGCTCTAATACCATGTGAGAGTGTAGTGGTGTGGAAGCATATGACCCAGACTGAGAGAGTGAACACGGAGAGAGAGAGAGAGAGAGAGAGAGAGACAAAAGAACGCAGATCTGCAATATGAAGAATACTGATATGTACACAAGCGTAGTGCGTATGTCTGCATATCTCCACCTCGATGATATCATCATGCTGTACACCTTGAAGTCTACAGCAGTCAACACAATCTCTGCACAGTTTCAGCCTGTAACCTGCGATCAGAAGTATGTGAATGTGTGCTGAACATCTGCTATTTATAGCAGTAAATATGGGCCAGCCAAAATAGCAGCCAGCCTGCCAAATATGGCCAACCTGTGCCAGATTTGGCCGACCGCATAAAAACCTGCCGAAAAAGGTAACAACTGCCACATCATCACTGCGATCTCATCTGCAGTAACTGTGACCACATGCATGGCCTGTCCAACTGCTGCACGTGCAAAACTGTCCTGCACTGCCACGTGGCACTCAACACACAATCTCTGACAAACTACTCTCGAATGCATGAACACATACCTGTCTGGAGGATGACCAGATGACCATAGCTCTAACAAAATACCCATGTATGCAAGTGTCCATTCACAATGAAAACAACTAGCATAATTCCCTTTTCCTTCTTCAAAAAGAAATCTACTTTAAATCCACTTTATTCACAGCACTTCATATGGCTATCTAATATGGCAATGTATGATGGCAATACACAATTGCACCTCATCATTCCCCTTACTATAAACCTCATCATTCCCCCCACCATATTTTGTTATCCATCCCTTGCCTTGCATGGCTTCTATTTATGGAGAATGTTTTTTTTTCTCCCCTTGCTCTCATTAATAGCTATCAAAAAATTCAAAGAAAAGGAAAACCTAAGACCCTTTCATTAGGGCTATCTAAAAGAAAATATCCATCATCTCTAAAGTCTTGGTAAGTCCTTGGGCAGCCAACGAGCACCATTGACCAATGCCCTAGCTGCTTTTGGGTGAGATCATTCACGTAATGAAAAGAAAATGGAGACATGACTTACCACTTTTGGCACAATTATTTTTGGGCCTAAGAGGAGGTGTTGATCAATTAATTTTAGGGTTTGCACTTAATCTTAATTATCATGCATTAACTCCTAATTTAGTCTCCTTAAGACAATCCCAAAATGCAACTAAAGTTATTTTATTTTATTAAATAGCTTATTGTTGGTAGCAAGTCAAATGCACCCAGAATCCTCTGTAAATAGGAGTCTACATGAATGCATCCCTTAGTTCCAGCCAACTACCTTCGGCTCTCTCATCACCCACTGCTGCACACCCCTTTTCAAAGGGCATCTCAGTTCGTGGAGCTTCTTTGAATGCTGCCCCTGCTGTCTGGAAGGTCTCTACCACCTGGCAACCTGGTTTTCAGAGCTTTCTTCGCCATGGGCATCATCTTCTCCATCTTGCCCAGCTGCCTACTGCTGTCCTACAGCTAGGCGACCTGTTCCAGCACCCTACACACCTGCATTTTGATCTGTTTGCTGCCACTCAGCTGTTCATGGTCTGCCTTCTGCCACTGACACCTGCAGCCCTTGCATTTACTGTCTGAGCAAGCCGCCCAGCACCTCTACATGCTCCCTCTGCTGTCGCCATTAACTCCAGGCCTGTATTTTCACTGCTGGAGATTACTCAGGGCCACTGCACCTGTGTTTGCTGCCAAGACAGGTTGCCCTGCTGGTCACCTACCTGTTGGAGGTCATGTGGCTGCTATTGTCATCAGACTTCCCTTCAGCATCACATTTTGCAGCTGGACAGCTGCCTACACTACCGCCAACTCACTCAGACATCATTAGACATATTTAGTCTCTTGCTGCTGCATTTCAGGATCCATTCACAGCACAACATACTCTCAGAGCTGACACCAGTGTCGTGGACTCCTCTTTTAGATCACCTCATCCCCAGTCCTTGAGACAGAGGTTTGAGGCCATTGTACCATACCCTTGCATACAACTTGATTTATACATTCATTCATTCATTCATCACTCTGAGTTATCTACATCTTGAGTTCTGTTGTTCACTGCGTTTGTCGTACACTCTAAGTCCTCCATCTCTGTTCAAGCATTTCTCCACAAGTGTAACTTTATTGATACATACAAGCAACTAACTCTATCTAGCCCGTCTTTGGTTGCCACTGTATGACTTGTGTGGGATATTATTTGAACTACAGTGACAACAACAAACAAAGTTGCAGGCCATTGCCAACTAATCCCCATGAAGGGCTAATTCCAGAATTGCCCTTTTTGCTCACTAAATCCTTATGGAGAGCTCACATCAGACTTTTGCCGGTTAGCTTTATTGGCATAGAGTTCAATCAAAGACTCCTTACTTCGAACACACTTTCAGAAATGCAGAAAGAAAAATTAAGTAGGAAAAAGATATGAACAGACTTTGCTGAAAACAAATACAGAAAGAAAAGGTATGAACAGACTTTGGTGTCACTCGAATCTCCAAGCCTTGTTGCATTACTTTTCACAGGTACAAGAAGAATGCTGCCTTTTGACAATCCCACTGCTATATGATTGTTATGCACAGCCAGAGATTGACCACTTCCATGATCCCGTGAATTTGTTAGAGATAATGAAGCCTGAGAAATGAAGCCCATGGAATCAATGTGTAGACAGCCTATTGGTGGTGGCCCAGTTTGAATACCTTCTAACTGCATTGGATGCGCTGCAGCCCCTTCCTCCATGTATAGTCCAGAGAAAGCTGCTTTTTTTTCGGTCTCCTCTGCCATATCCAATGTACTTTTCTGGGATTTGACCTCACTCTCTCTAACCTTTGATATGTTAGGCGTTTTAGGGCTCTCTTTTTCCAACAGGAATTTTTTTTGAGTATGAGCAGAACTCTGTTGTTTCATGCCATCATTTGTGGCTAAAAATCCCTCTTCAGCCAAACCTGACAATATTGACTCATCATTTAAGTTATCATCACTCGAGATGACTTCAAACCCATCCCCTGATTCTGTGTCGTTATCTGAATTAAGCATGATCTCATTTGTTGAGGAGTCTGAAGTAGTAGAAAGAGATGAGCTCTTCTCTCCGGATCCAAAAGTGTCTTTTTCAACCCAAAATGTCTCACGTTTTGGTATGTGATGTCCCTCTCGGTTGGAGACAACAGTTTGTGTTGGAAAGCTTGTATCCACAACTATGAACTCATCATCATCAAGACTTTTACTTCTTTTGTGCCCTTCAACTCCGATATTTTCTTTAACTTGCTCAGTGGCATCTGAATTCCTATAAGTCAAGCTGCTAGAAAGGGAGCTACTCTTGATTTCCTCCAGAGAAATGTTTTGCCTTCCCTCAACCGAAGAAGGCTCTAGGGAAGATTCTGCATCTGCTTCTGGTTCCTTGGTTGGCATAAAGCTTTTGGGGATAGTTAGAGATCCACTCGAGCTGAATTGAGGCTTCAATACAGAGCTATGAGGAGTGGAAGCCTGTCTCGAAGCCAAGGCAGCAGCTGCGAGGGCAGCTCCAGGCCTGTTAGCACCTGCGCCAATAAAGGCAGGAGGGGGATGCATCAAAGCCTCGATGATACCACCGCCATCACCAGATTCCAAGCTAATTGTCCTAGCATCACTCTTCCATTGTCTGTCTGGGCTATCGGAGGTACCATTTAAAGCAGCAGAAGGGGTGAGGGTCTGGACGACAGGCTTGGCATCATCATCGAATTCTTGCGCATCAATACTGGCACCGGAAGCATCCGTGGGGGTAGCTTCAAAATTCGGCCCATCTGATGTGATGTCGCTGAAAATGTTTCCATCATGGCTGGAACTCTCAAGGGGGCTCGGACCTTTGGAATAGGCCTGCTTGAGGCTTTCGACAACAGGAACCTCTGCTTGCGGTGAGAATCCTGCAGCTCCGCCTTCCTTTTCTTCATCATCATCATCTTCTTCTTCTTCGTCTTCGTCCTCTGCTGCGTTGAGAATTTCTTCCAGGCGACGATCCAAGGCTTCCGAACCAAGTCCTTTTTCTCGTTCCTGTTGATCGTCATCGCCATCGCTGCTTTGCGCTTGAAGGATAGCATCGAGATCAAGCTCGTCCGCCATGGCTTGTGAAAGCTAGTTAATTGGCACTCTCATTACTTACGTATTATCAATAAATTCACTTTTCAAGGTATTACTTGGGCAGGACTTTTGACGCGAAATAGTGATATATTATATTCGAAATAAAAAAATGGCCACCTGCAATCCTTTAGTGTGCCTCTCTTGTAGCACATCCAATGTCATGCTCTTACATTTGAATAGCCAAATTTCTCTTCCCTATCTTCTTATCTTTACTATTAGTTAAGGGGAGGTTGGGGGCAGGTGCCATGTGGCAGCCCCCAACCTCCCCACAAAGAAACGCGGGGCGGGTGCCACACGTCCAGCACCCACCCTCACCGCGAAAATCGCGCCCGCCCTGGCGCGAAGCGCCGAGGCAAGTCTAGGCACGGAGCGCCTAGTAAATATGACTCGAGTTCCACTACCATTGCTCGAGACAAAGGGGAATGGGCTTCACTAAATATACACGTGTTGCATATAGCTAAGACTACTCTAGAATTTTGACTTTGCAAGGCTATCATTTCTAAAAGACCAAATGGTATGGGCACCAAGACCTGTAAGTATTGCTCAAATCTTCACGCTTCTCGGCACATTCGCGCTATCAAGTGCCGTGAAGCAGCTAATCCATCTATCTCGATTTTTTTACTCTAAATTTTTTTATTATCTCTAAACCTCTCTCACTCTCTTGCCTTCTCTCATATATCTCTCCCTCTCTTTAAATTTTTAGCTCTTTTCTTCTCTTTATTTTTCTCTCATTTCTCTGTTGCTATTTTTCCTCTCATTCTCTCCCATCTCTCTCTCTCTCTCTCTCTCTCTCTCTCTCTCTCTCTCTCTCTCTCTCTCTCTCTCTCTCTCTCTCTCTCTCTCTCTCTCTCTCTCTCTCTCTCACATATTTTTCCTCTCTCTTTCTCTCTCTTCTTTTCTCTCTTTTTTCCCTCTCTCTCTTGCTCTCGCTCTCTCTCTCTCTCTATAATCTTTAAACTTTTTTCTCTCTCATCACTCTCCCTTCATCCACACATGCTCTCTCTCTCTCTTTTATTCTCTCATTTTTAATTGTCTCTCCTCTTTCCCTACTCCCCCTCTCTCTTTTTGTAAATTTTTATCTCCCTTTTCTTCTTCTTCTTCTTCTCTCTCTCTCTCTCTCTCTCTCTCTCTCTCTCTCTCTCTCTCTCTCTCTCTCTCTCTCCTCTTTTTCTCTTTTCTCTCTCTTTCTTGCTAAAGAAATTTCTCTCAATTTTTATTTCTCTATCTTATTGTTTTTGAGTCTTTGTCTCTCTGTAATTTTCTCTCATTTTTTCCTCTCTCTCCTTCAATCTCTCTCTCTCTCTTTATTTTTTCCTCTCTCTCTGTATATTTTCCTTCTCTCTCTCTTTATTTTTTCCTGTCTCTGTATATTTTCCTTCTCTCTCTCCAAAATTTTTCCATATCTCTCTCTGCAATCTTTTTTCTCCCTACCTCCCTCCTCCCCCCTCTCTCTCTCTTTCAAAGTCTCCTCTCTCTCTCTTTCTCTCTCCATATTTTCCTTCTCTCTATCTCTCCCCACCTCTCTCTCTCTCTCTCTCTCTCTCTCTCTCTCTCTCTCTCTCTCTCTCTCTCTCTCTCTCTCTCATGTGCAATCATTTTTCTCTAAATTTTCCTACTCCCTCCCTTTAAAATTTCACTTACTTCTCTCGCTCTCTCTCTCTATAAATTTTTTTATATTGCCTCCCAAAATTTTTCATCTTTCTCTCTCCCCTCAAATTTTTTTATCACACACACACACACACTCTCTCTCTCTCTCTCTCAAAAGGTAGAGCCCAAGCAAAAGCATGCAAGTGAAAGCAAGAGTAAAGCAAGAGATATGGTGAATGGAGCAAGAGAGCAAGAGAGAGAGACATAATATGTGGGAACTCCAATGGTCACAATGTATGACTAACCTTCCCTTATTCAAATGTCACTGAAAGAATAAAAAATGAGCTGATAGTGATGGGCGGCTACCATCTATAGTGTACAGGTAGTAGTGTCAATGTAATGAATATACAAGTAGTTAGGCACAAATGCCTTTATCCCCAACAACCTCCTATTTAAAGGCAAATGTGTCCTTAGTGAGAAGAGAACAAAAAAAAAGTGACAAAGGACAAATATACATACAGCACAATAGGATGAGGAATAGTCATCATCTCATCATACGCCCATTATCTTCTTGAGAAAGGCAAAGCATTCCGTTGAGAGATTTTTAGTGAGTAAATCTACAAGCAAGATTCTCGTCAGTCAACAAGCTCAATAGACTTGTCCTCTACCACCTCCTTGATGAAGTGATAGCACACCTCAATGTGCTTTGTTTGCGCATGAAAGATCAAAATCTTGTCCAATTGAATGGCATTCATAGAATCCCAATGCAATGGCATTCATAAAATCTTGTCCAATTGAATGGCATTCATAGAATCCCAATGCAATGTTAGGACCACATCACTAATACTAAGGTTTGTGACCAAACAACCTAACTAATAAGCCTTCTTACAAGCCTCAGTGGGTGGTTGCAACATACTCTGCCTCTATAGTGGAAAGGGCCATGCATTTCTACACCCTGGACATCCAAGAAACAGCACATCCAACAAAGGTAAAGACATAACAAGAGTTGGACTTTCCATTGTCCACATGTCCTACATAATCACAGTTAATGTACCCCACAACTCCAATATACTGGCCATCATAATATATTCACATATTTGCAATCTCCTTAAGATACCTCATGATACCCATCATAGCATCCCAATGATGCATGCCAAGTGTAGCTATATAGCATATCACAACTCCCACTGCAAATGCTATGTCAAGATAAGTAGCTATCATAGCATACATCAAATTGCCACTACAAATGCATAAGAGATCTTGGCCATGTCGACCTTTAGCTCATTAGACTGCAAACAATTGCTCTGACTAACCTTCACATGAGAAGGTAAAGGACATCCAATACGCTTAACATCATGCATATGAAATCACTCAAGGACCTTTTGGATGTATTTCTTCTATGACAAGTAAATGAACCCCTTAGAGCAATCGTACATGATGCGCATTCCAAGAATATGCAAGGCTTGCCCCATGTCCTTCATCTCAAAGCTCTTCTTGAGCTGACCTTTCAAGGCATCCAGCTCATCATTAACATAACATCCACATAGAGTACCAAAATCATAAGGCTACCATCACAAGCCTTCTTTGTGTATAAACACCGATCCATATCACTACGAGTATATCCCTATGAATGTATAAAAGCATTGCACTTGTGGTACCATTTCCTAGGTTCTAGTTAAGGCCATAAAGGCTCTTTTTCAACTTGCACACTAGATGTTCTGTAACATGTCCACCAGTTCACTTGCAGGACATGTCTTAGTAGCCCAACGGGAAGAGAGTCTAGAAAGCGCTGCCCGGCACTCCCACGGAATGTCACGGGGTTTGCGATCTAGGTATTCCCGAGTCTGCCACGAAGTGGAAGCATTCTGACCGTTCCCACTTAGAACCGACCTGAATTAGGGTTCTCCTAGTGGTCAAATTCCTAGAATGGTAGCTAGCGTCGAATCCCAGGCGAACTACTTTACGCAGAAATGTCAGGGTCGAAGCGGATTCATACTGCACTTGGTTCAAGGAGAATGGGAAACAGAGGGACACAAAGCTCGACCTCTCTGCCCATAAGGCATAGTCCCAATCCGTTCCCCTAAAACATCATAAATCGGGACTAGTATCCTAGATTTTAGGTCAATGTTCCTTGCTGTCAATTTCCTTCTAGAAAAGTTCCCGGCCAACCAGGACCACCCATCCGTAGGACGGATCCATGGCCACATCCACCGCACTTTTCTTGGAGTTGCTTTAATTGTCTAATTACCTACCACATTTAGTTTGACATGCAAAAATAGCTTCCTTAATTAGCCAATTAATCACAAATTCCTTCACGTAATCTTAGTACTTGACATAGAGAAACAGTGTCAAACAAGTTCCTTTTCAACAATTGATCTTATTTATCTTTGGAATACATCATATAATCCAGCCCGAACGCTAATCCATAATCCGCCTGAAGGCAATCCATAATCCACCCAAAGGCAATCCAACATTTCTCAGGGATCACTAATCCAAGTTTCTGCCCGTAGACTAGTATGCGGGCCTCGAGATCCAATCCCGAGTCACGTCGGCCTCTTGTGTAGGACCCGGAGGCAAGGGATTTACGGCCAGAGCCCCCCTGGCAACCAAGCATCCTCCTGCTCCAAGTAGCACCCAACCACAGAGAGACCTCTTGCGGCGGGTTCGGCCCATGTTCCTGGCACGGCTCTAACAACCCCTTTGGTTAGGGTTAGGCAGACAGTCGGGGGTAACTGATGTTGCCTCTCCCTCCAGGCCTTCAACCTGAAGCATTAATTATTTTTTCATCTTTAGTTCCTTGAGCAAAGGAATACAAACAGTGCTCCTAAACTGTACAAACACAATCAATCCAGTGGTCATTTATTTGGCCAACTGCTAAGGTGTGAATCCTCTTCTCCGAATGCGTCCAGCATCCGATCCGGGATGAATCGCGACTTGGCAAGATCCCCAAGGGTTTCATTGCTTGTTTACCCTTTTATCCTTGGATTAGGGTTTATACCCTATTAACCCAAATTAACCAACACCTTAGGTTCCTTAAGTTAAGACAGTAAATCCTGGGCAACTTCGTCGCCCCATCTTGATTGATCCTTTGCTTGCTAGGCAACACATAACTTCCCCTAACTTGGCAAATCAGCCCAAGAAGGGTGATGTAGCAAGATGACTACTCATCCTCTTACAAGTTAGACTTGCGCTCGAACCTACAAACCTTGTTCTAAGGAGCGGCAACTCTACTTTGTGATTTAACACAAAACCATGCGATATTGCAACTTGTTGCACAGGTGTCGCATCTAACTCGTGGGATCATTTCTCCCATCAAACGGCGTTTCTCGGTCAAGAAATATGTTTGGTCAAGATGTAGGGTTTGGGATGTCCTCTTGACTCAACCCAACCCTAATCTTACTAGGTCGATAACGTTTGGCCCTAGGGTTTCTAAACTCAATCAGAAGTCTAGTATTGGGCCAATTTATCCTAGGGTAGAAACCCTAGATTGTTATTGCATAGGCATCCAACTAACCCTAACATTCCGTGAATGTGGGTAGGATCTTTGGGTTTGGAAGTCTTGACTTGGCATCCCAAGTGTGATACTAGGCATAATTTTTAACGTACTAAACCCTACCTAGCACTTTGAAGTGTTCGTCGTACCAATTAGTTATGCTTTTACGAATCCCTTGAGGGTTATACCATTACAAGTGATCTACCTAAAATGATCTAATTGTCTTGCGACAAGAGTGATCTTTGCTTAGAAGATATGCAAATACTTTTCCTAAGAGGTGCAAATAAATAAATTCTAGATGCAACACTCCATGCAAGTATGCGAATCATATAATTTTACTTCTATGCAACTATAAGGTTTGCAAAGACCATTTCTTTTCCTTGCAAAAATCATGATGATTGACAATTTCGGGGATAACTTGCATAAAACCTACATAGATTTACATCAAGAGCTATGCCTACAAACCTTTCGTTTAATGCAATTGAATTTCAGGCTTTAATATGACATGCAACCTTTTCTAGATACAACTTTGATAAATGAAGTTCATGCTTGACGAATGTCATAAGACTAATGTTGACTTAAATCCGCTCTACAGCAATTAATCCGACTTAAAATGCACGCATCCTCGCATGTAACAGGCAAGTTTATGGTTTCCTTTTCATGCCATGCAATTCTTTGGACAACATCTAACGGATGTTAACGATTTTTTCATGCGAATCACAACAAGGAAGTTATTGCCTAAATGCAATATGCACTTGTTCTTTCTTGCAAGGAAGACAAGGGTGAATTTAAACAAATTTTCATCCTTTTAACCTATGTAGTATGCGTTTAGGATTGTCACTTTGGAAATGCAAGCAAAGTGCAACATGCAACTAAAACTCGTAAGACGAATGAGTAATTTGCATTCATAACTTTCCCATGAAAATTAAACGTGCCTAATGCATTCCTTTTATGCGGATTAAACTTCTAAAAAACCTGGGCATGAGAACTCGCAGGATGTCCACGTGTAAACTTGGGTTAGAGACTCCCGCGTGAGCGCCTCTCGCCATTTTCTTGGGAGCCATTAATGAATCAAATTCTCGTTCAGCAACTCCTCTTTGACTCTTTCGCGTATCGAATCCCTTTCTGCCTTGGATCTTCTATTCTGCGTAGGACACGGCCCTTACAGAATGTGATTTTAGGCTAACCCGCAATGGTGAGGTGAACAAGGCTTTATAGAAGCTTGTCTTTAGAAGCTTCTTGTCCTCTGTTACAGTCACGTGGCGTTGAGAGAGAAGGTAAGATGATGGTGAGGATAAGGATGAAGATGATGATAATTGTGATGATGATGATGACGATGGGGTGGGTAGGCGGCTGCAGCACTGCAGCAGGCGGACTTTAATGCGGCAACTCCCTGGCGTGGCGGTGATCTTCACGGCAGCCTCCACTCTCTCTCCTCATTTTTTTTCCTTCCCCCAAGCCTAAAGGGGAGGTTATATAGATTTTGGGGGGGGGGGGGGGGGGGGGGGGGGGGGGGGGGGGAAGGGGGGAGAGGTAGCCACACACGTGGCTTGTGTGCATGCCTCGCCCCTCATGCTTCCCCACACCACTTAGCTTTTCTCTCTCACACACTCCTCTCCCCTACCATGCATCGACTGAGGGGAGGGGGTAAATAATAATAAAAAATTGCCTTAATTTTTAACCATTATCCCTTTTTCCCTCTAGAAGAGGTGTTCTCATGCGGCTTGCGGGTTTTGAGACTTGGCCTTATTTGCACAACACGGTTGGGGTTTATTAACGTGTGCACGGGGTAGGGACTTTGCCACTAGCATTATTCCGTTGCGGGAGATGACTTAGCATAGCTTTTGCACGGGGCGTGTAGTGATCAAAGTTCTTTAATATTTCGTGTAAAAATATTACATTCTCTCCCCCTTAGAGGAATCGATATGTCCTCATCTCGAGAAGAATTGGCGTATTGTTGGTTGAGAGTACTTTCATCCATCCAAGTGGCATCCTCCTCGGGATAATCTTTCCACTGGACGAGACATTCTCTCAAGGTTCTGGATCTCAAATGTCTCTCCCTAACATCTAAGATCCTCTCAGGCCGTAGCTCAAGGACTCCTTGGCTAGGCATTACAACTTGTTGATCATCAAGTACGTGATTAGGGTTAGGTACATACTTCTTCAGTAGACTGATATGGAATACATTATGAACCTTTAGGTTCTCAGGGAGTTGAAGTCTGTAAGCATTAGGCCCTAGGCACTTGAGGATCTTGTAAGGTCCACAATACCTTAGACTTAGCTTCTTGCATTCACCCAAGGATAGGGAATTCTTCTTTGGACGTACGCGAATGAAGACCATATCTCCTTCAGCGAAGGATCTATCTTGATGTTTTAGGTCTGCGTAAGCCTTTTGTCTATCCTTGGAGGTTTGGATGTCCTGTCTTATTGACTTGATTTGGTCATCCATATCTTCTGGCATTTGTCTTAAAGCTTCAACCCTTAGGGTTGGATCCGAAAAGTTCAAAGGACTTCGACAGTCGTGCTCGTACAATGCTTGAAAAGGGGTCATCTGAATGCTTTGTTGGTAAGAAGCATTGTAGGCAAACTCAACCAGCGGCAAATATTGGATCCGCTTTTTGGGTTCATGGCAGCAGTGTGCCCTTAGCATATCCTTAATGACTTGGTTTACTCGCTTCGTTTGGCCATCAGTTTAGGGATGGCAAGCTGTACTGATGAGTCCCAATGGCTTCGAAGATAGCCCTCCAGAAGTGTGATGTGAAGAGAGAGTCACGATCACTAATAATTCTTCTGGGTAACCCATGCAGTTTGAATATTTCCTTGATAAATAACCTTGCAATGTCTGAGGCTTTATAGTTTGTCTTAACATGAATAAGATGTGCAACCTTGGTGAGCATATCCACCATAACCATAATGGAGTTGTATCCTCCTTGAACTTGGGGTAGGCCAAAAACAAAGTCCATACTGATGAATTCCCATTTCATTTGGGGAATGTCAAGTGGTTGCAACTTCCCTGGCATTTTGACATGTTCGGCCTTAATGCATTGACAAGACAAACATTCAGTGACATATTTGAGAACGTCACCTTTAAGCCTCTCCCAATAATAGCTCTTTCTGACTGCATTGAGGGTCTTGGCATAACCAGGATTTCCTGAAAAAGGGGAGTCATGAGCTTCCTAAAGTATTTTCTACTTGAGTGACTGGCTTGCCGGTATACATAATCTCGTTCTATAGTAGACAAGTCCACTATTGATAGAGAATTCTAGATACTTAGCATGTAGCTTTGGGTCCTGATCCTTGATGGGGATCTCCCTTAACATCTTTTGATAGGTTGGATCATGGCATGCCTCTTCTTTAGCTAGTTCAAGTATTGGGTTGTTTGGCATGGATACCTTTGTGGCTAAAGATCTAGCTGTTGATGGATTTTGCAAGATTAGAGAATTTAGAAATACCTTGCGACTGAGTGCATCGGCAACTACATTCTCCTTTTCCGGCTAGTATTTGATTTCAAAAGCATATTCCTCCAGTACTTCAATCTATCGACGTTGCCTCATGTTGAGCTCATTCTGGGTAAAGATCCATTTGAGACTTTTATGATCCGTTACTAAGGTAAACTTGTTACCCAGCAAGTAGTGTCTCCAAAGCTTGAGAGCATGGATGACAGCTAACAACTCCAAATTGTGGGTAGCATAATTCCTCTCATGGTTCTTCAATTTCCTTGAAGAGTATGCTACAGGATGACCTTCTTGCATAAGCACACATCCTAAGGTAAGTGTGCTAGCATCAATTATCACTTCAAACTCCTTACCAAGGTCCGGAAGTTTCAGGATAGGTGCTGATACCAAACTTTGCTTTAGTTTGTCAAAGCTAGATTGTTCAGCAGTTGACCATACAATCGATGTTTGCTTCTTTAGTAGATCCATCAACGGCGCTGTAATCAAAGCATAGTTTTTGATAAAGACCCTGTATCATCTTGTCAATCCAAGAAAACTACTTATTTCTTTGACAGTTGTTGGTGTTGGCCATTCTAGAACGTCTCTGACCTTGGCCGGATCCACTGAGATTCCTTTTGCTGATACGATGAATCCTAGATATTCAATTTGTCGCTTGAAAAATGCACACTTCTTCTTCTCAGCATAAAGCTTGTGTGCCTCATTGTCTCAAGGACAATGCGAAGCTGGGATTCATGATCTTCTTCCTGTTTGGAGTAGACTAAGGTATCGTCGAAGAAGACGAGTACGAAGTCATGAAGATATGGCCTAAAGATATCTTGCATTAGCCTGTTGAAGGTGGCAGGAGCATTTGTCAGCCTGAATGACATGACTAGGAACTCAAAGTGTCCATATCTTGTGCTGAATGCCGACTTTGGGATATCCTCTTCCTTGATGATCCTTATCTGATAATATCCAGACTTGAGATCAATCTTGGAGAAGATCTTCGCACCTTGAAGACGGTCAAGAAGTTCATCTATTCTTGGAATGGGATATTTGTTCTTAATGGTTGATTGATTCAACCCTCTGTAATCAATACATAGCCGAAGAGTTCCATCCTTCTTCTTTTGGAACAGCACTGGAGCTCCCCATGGTGAACTGCTAGGACAGATGTAGCCTTGATCTAAGAGTTGTTTGAGCTGATCCTTCAGCTCAATCGCTTCCGGGATGGACATTCTATAAGGTCTCTTTGCGATTGGCGCAGCTCCTGGCACTAGCTTGATTTCATGATCAACTTCCCTTTGAGGCAGAAGTTATGTCAGCTCTTTAGGAAATACGTCTACGTACTCCTTTAGCCATGAAGGTTCTTCACTAGACTCTTGATTCTGATCTAGCTTATTAAGCTTAATCAAATAGACATGTAGCCCCTTTCTAACTCCTTTTATTATCCGAGATGCTTTGTCCAGTTGAATTTTTGGCTTTCCAACCTCTCCTTGAGTTGTGACAGTTCCCCTTCAGAGTTTTGAAAGGAAACTTGGCTCTTTTCACAATGAATGTGGGCATCATTAGGTTTAAGACAATCCATTCCGAGCAAACACTCGTGGATACCTAGGTTCATAACCGAATCTGACCGAAGTCGAATTTCCTCCCAGTAGGAATTCCACATTACATTACATGCCCAATTCAGCTTTCAGCCAAGTGACCTAATCACTTAACTTCTTTATCAATACCCACAATCAAGACAATCATTGATTAAAAAAAGTCTATTTCATTCATATAGGCGTAGCCCTTTTGAGTACAATTATTTTTTTGGGAAGATGGAACAAGCTAATACATTAATTCGGGGAGAATAAGATTGTGTTACATTCAGCTACGGGAATTGAGTAATAGTATGGATTGGGGTCATGGATTTTCAGGAATTGATAGGTCATTGGAAGATTAGGGTATCCCTTCCTTTGATACCCGTTCTTCTCAAAATGTCCCAACACCTTGATTCTGTCGGCAGGGATTACTCGAGTCACTTCCTCGTATACATACTTGTTCTACTTAACCTTTCGACCCCGCTGACATGTAGGGTTGCGTTTGCATGAGCCTCAACAAAGATGAACAACTTCATGATCTTTAAGTCCTCCAACCACTTGATTCTCTTTAAGTTGGTTTGAAGGTATGCAAATCGGTTGGGCAGTTATGTAATAAATTCCTGAATCACCTGTCCATCTCCGTTCCACGTATAGAGGTGAAGGATTGTAGATGCGGTCTAGGATATTCATCATATCGATCGTCTGCCGATAATCCGAAGCACGAATCGTAGTCATAAACATAACCTGGAACACCAAGAATATGTTCCATGCTTCACGACTCTGCAAGTCAGCATCGATAAGTAAGTAAGGAAATATTCTTAACACCAATATTTGCTCTACTTTTCTTATTAAGTTTTCTTGTAAACATTAGTTCCTCGTTGGTTCGCTCTGATACCAACTGTAACGTGTCCACCCATTCGCTTGCAGGACACGTCTTAGCAACCCAACCGGAAGAGAGTCTAGAAAGTGCCGCCCGGAACTCCCACAGAATGTCATGAGGTTTGGGATCTAGGTCTTTCCCAGTCTGCCACGAAGCAAAAGCATTCCAGCCGTTCCCACTTAGGACCAGCAGGGTTGTCCTAGTGGTCAAATTCCTAGAATGGTAGCTAGCATCGAATCCCAAGCGAACTACTTTACGCAGAAACGTCAGGGTCGAAGCGGATTCATGCTACACTTGGTTCAAGGAAAATGGGAAACTAGAGGGATGCAAAGCTCGACCTCTCTGCCCATAAGGCATAGTCCCATTCCGTTCCCCTAAAACAACATAAATTGGGACTCTAGTATCCTAGATTCTAGGTCAACGTTCCTTGCTGTCAATTTCCTTCGAGAAAAGTTTCTAGCCAACTGCGACCACCCATCCGTAGGACGGACCCATGGCCACATCCACCGCACTTTCCTCGGGGTTGCTTTAGTTGTCTAATTACCTATCACATTTAGTTTGACACGCAAAAATAGCTTCCTTGATTAGCTAATTAATCACCGATTCCTTCACGTAATCTTAGTACTTGACATAGAGAAACAGTATCAAATAAGTTCCTTTCAACAATTGATCTTATTTATCTTTGGAATACATCATATAATCCAGCCCGAAGGCTAATCCATAATCCACCTAAAGGCAATCCGTAATCCGCCTGAAGGCAATCTAGCATTCCTCAAGGATTACTAATCCAAGTTTCCGCCCGTAGACTAGTATGCGAGCCTCGAGATCCAATCCCGAGTCACGTCGGCCTCTTGTGTAGGACCCGGAGGCAAGGGATTTATGGCCAGAGCCCCCCTGGCAACCAAGCGTCCTCCTGCTCCAAGTAGCAACCATGGAGAGACCTCTCGTGGCGGGTTCGGCCCACGTTCCCGACATGGCTAACAACCCCCTTGGTTAGGGTCAGGTAGACAGTCGGGGGTAACTGATGCTACCTCTCCCTCCAGGCCTTCAACCTGAAGTATTAATTAGTTTTCCATCTTTAGTTCGTTGAGCAAAGTAATACAAACAGTGCTCCTAAACTGTACAAACACAATCAATCCAGTGGTCGTTTATTTGGCCAACTGCTAAGGTGTGAATCCTCTTCTTCGAATGCGTCCAGCATCCGATCCAGGATCAATTGCGACTTGGCAAGATCCCCAAGGGTTTCATTGCTTGTTTACCCTTTTATCCTTGGGTTAGGGTTTATACCCTATTAACCCAAATTAACCAACACCTTAGGTTCCTTAAGTTAAGACAGTAAATCCTGAGCAACTTCGTCGCCCCATCTTGATTGATCCTTTGCTTGCTAGGCAACACATAACTTTCCCTAACTTGGCAAATCAGCCTAAGAAGGGTGATGTAGCAGGATGACTACTCATCCTCTTGCAAGTTAGACTTGCACTAGAACCTGCCAACCTTGTTCTAAGGAGTGGCAACTCTACTTTGTGATTTAACACAAAACCATGCGACGTTGCAACTTGTTGCACAGGTGTCGTACCTAACTTGTGGGATCATTTCTCCCATCAAACGACGTTTCTCGGTCAAGAAATATGTTTGGTCAAGATGTAGGGTTTGGGATGTCCTCTTGACTTAACCCAACCCTAATCTTACTAGGTCGATAACGTTTGGCCCTAGGGTTTCTAAACTCAATCGGAAGTCTAGTATTGGGCCAATTTATCCTAGGGTAGAAACCCTAGATTGTTATTGCATAGGCGTCCAACTAACCCTAACATTCCATGAATGTGGGTAGGATCTTTGGGTTTGGAAGTCTTGACTTGGCATCCCAAGTGCGATACTAGGTAGAATTTTTAACGTACTAAACCCTACCCAGCACTTTGAAGTGTTCATCGTACCAATTAGTTATGCTTTTACGAATCCCTTGAGGGTTATACCATTACAAGTGATCTAACTAAAACGATCTAATTGTCTTACGACAAGAGTGATCTTTGCTTAGAAGATATGCAAATACTTTTTCTAAGAGGTGCAAATAAATAAATTCTAGATGCAACATTCCATGCAAGTATGCGAATCATAGAATTTTACTTCTATGCAACTATAAGGTTTGCAAAGACCATTTCTTTTCCTTGCAAAAATCATGATGATTGACAATTTCGGGGATAACTTGCATAAAACCTATATAGATTTACATCAAGAGCTATGCCTACAAACCTTTCATTTAATGCAATTGAATTTCAGGCTTTAATATGACATGCAACCTTTTCTAGATACAACTTCGATAAATGAAGTTCATGCATGACGAATGTCATAAGACTAATGTTGACTTAATCCGTTCTACAGCAATTAATTCGACTTAAAATGCACGCATCCTCGCATGTAACAGGCAAGTTCATGGTTTCCTTTTCATGCCATGCAATTCTTTGGACAACATCTAACGGATGTTAACGATTTTTTCATGCGAATCACAACAATGAAGTTATTCCCTAAATGCAATATGCGCTTGTTCTTTCTTGCAAGGAAGACAAGGGTGAATTTAAACAAATTTTCATCCTTTTGACCTATGTAGTATGCGTTTAGGATTGTCACTTTGGAAATGCAAGCAAAGTGCAACATGCAACTAAAACTCGTAAGACGAATGAGTAATTTGCATTCATAACTTTCCCATGAAAATTAAACGTGCCTAATGCATTCCTTTTATGCGGATTAAACTTCTAAAAAACCTGGGCATGAGGACTCGCAGCGATGTCCACGTGTAAACTTGGGTTAGAGACTCCCACGTGAGCGCCTCTCGCCATTTTCTTGGGAGCCATTGACGAGTCGAATTCTCGTTCAGCAACTCCTCTTTGACTCTTTCGCATATCGAATCCCTTTCTGCCCTAGATCTTCTATTCTGCGCGGGACATGGCCCTTACAGAATGTGATTTTAGGGTAACCTGCAATGGTGAGGTGAACAAGGATTATAGAAGCTTGTCTTTAGAAGCTTCTTGTCCTCTGTTACAATAACATGGAATGGAGAGAGAAGGTAAGATGATGGTGAGGATAAGGATGAAGATGATGATAATTGTAAAATTACCTTAATTTTTAACCATTATCCATTTTCCCCTCCAAAAGAGGTGTTCTCATGCGGCTTGCAGGTTTTGGGACTTGGCCTTATTTGCACAACACGATTGGGGTTTATTAACACGCGTGCGGGGTAGGGACTTTGCCACTAGCATTATTCCGTTGTGGGAGATGACGTAGCATAGCTTTTGCGCAGGGCGTGTAGCGATCAAAGTTCTTTAATATTTCGTGCGGAAATATTACATGTTCCCTGCCTTTTTTCTCAAAGCCCTTAGGCTGTTGCATATAAATCTCATCATGTAAGTCTCAATGTAAGAAAGATGTCTTAACATTGATTTAGAGGTCCAAATCAAGTTGTGCAAGCAAAGCCAAAACCAAGCATAGGGTAGTCATCTTGATAACAAGAGAGAAGACTTCATCGAAGTCAACAATGTGATCCAGCTAAAAACCCTTAACAATCAATCTAGCCTTATAGGCTAGCTTGAGGAATCCAAGGGTACTCTTCAACTTGTATACCTACTTGCATGGCAAAGCACATTTTCCACTAGGCAAAAGGAACCAAATCCCATGTACAATTTTTTGCAATGAGGCATACTCTAACTGTATGGCCCTCTTCTAAGAGTGACTATCACCTCTACACATGGCCTTGTAAGAAACTGGGAAGAGATGTTTTAGTAAGAGAGTTATTAATAATACCTTGTCACATTGACATTAGGTATAAAAGGTGTGAGGCATGTAAGTTTTGACATCTTTTATCATAATATAGTTATATTGTCTCTCATCTCACCTGCTTATACTCAGCTTTCATAACTTCTCTCTTTTTTTCTATCTTTCTAGTCTTTCTCTCTCCTCGTCACTCAATCTCTCTCCTCTTTTCTCTCTCTTATGCTATTCTTTCTCTCACTTCTCAATCCTCTCTTTGTTGACAAGTGATATCAGAGCATTGGTCTTTAATCCATTTGATTCAATCTTTTCTTGGATTTCTTCCACATGCTTGTTACTTCCTGGATACTCAAGGACAGAGTGTTGGTTTTAAAAATGGACAAGTGCAGTGACTAAGGAGACCAAGGATAGCTAGTCAAAGCTAATTGGAGTACTTGAAGACACAGTTGGAGGCATCTTAGACAAAATAGCAAGTCATGCATCTATAACAAGCCATTTTGGAGGTAAAATGGTTAAGGACATGGAAAATAAAATTAGTTTTGGTTAAAAGTCTAGCTACTTTATAGGGGCAAGCCTTCTTTCCCCCCTTTCTTCTAAGTTTTGGCTAAAGCTTCCATGGAGGTCAGTGAGAAATCTCTCTTCATGATTAGTGTGGACATTATCTTTCTCTGTGATCTAGGGGCAAATGATTTATGCGTTATAATCAGTCTATAGATCATGCTTGTAAGGGGTATTTATCAAGTTGCATGAGGCTAGTAACCATCAGTGCATTTATTTGTGCATTTTGTGCTAATCACAATAGGTATCTTCTTCATCTTCAATAGGTCTTGCTTCACTTCCTGTTGATCAAGCTTCGGTTGGCCACTTCTAAGGGACATGGCAATTGCTATTTCAACCTTTTGAGCTTCTCTTCCAATTCCTTCAAATCCTAGCCATGGCAGAATAGGGCAGCAGCTTCAATGGTCAAGAATATTAAAAAACCTCACAAGATTATGCATCGTCTACTCTTGAGGCTTTCTATTTTTCTATGGATCATAAATGGCAACAAGATTAACCAGTTTCTTTGTCTCTTCAAGCTTTCTTCTTCTTCCAATGACCATGTATAGCAAGCTTTTGCTAAAACTCTTTTTAATCCTTCAAGATTACTCAAGAAAGTTTATATTCATGGCCAAAAGGACATTGCTTTAGCAAGTATTAAGATAAAATATTGAAGAATTAGAGAAGTTTGAGCAAATTGAGCCTCTTGAAGCTCATAATGGAGTTATATTTTAAGGCATTTGTTCAAAGAGCTTGAATCTTCAACATTCAAGTGTTCAAGTAAGCTCGAGGCATTGATTCTTCACAAATTTAATCTTCTTCAAATATGTATGAACTAAAATTTATGGATTATTGGAGCTTCATGATGGATTATGGAAGTTTCTTCAACCACTGGACTGAAGTTTGATTCCAAATGTATCAATCGTCTTCTTCAAGCTTGATCATGGTATTTTACTTGCTTAATCTCTAAAATCTCTCAATATCCACTTGTTTTAAAGCTTGTCCAATTGTTGATAGGGAGATTTTTTATCAATTAATTATTTGAATTGATTAATAGATCAGAGATTGGTGTTCTTCTCATTGATTAAAGCCCTTATCATTGAAATTCAACATTTGTTTTAGTCATATTTCATCATGATGTCATTTACATTATCTTGATGCATAACCTTGATTTGGTTGTATGATTCTCTTTGCCCAAGAAAGAAATATTGTAAAGGGTAAGCACTTGTAATCAATGAGTCACTAAATTTCATTGGTAAGATCCTTAGCCAACCCCTATTTCTTGATTCCAACTTTTCATTTTATCAATCTTGCATATCATTGAATATAGAAATAAATTTTTAGTTATGCATCTTATCCATGTTGCTTAATTAGAATGCTTCTACCATGTTGATATTCCCGTTGAGGAAAAGGATGGATGCCGAGGGAGATACTAGGGCAATAGACCTGAAGGTGTATAACTAATCAACTCGAGAGGAGCTTTGCCTACCTCCTCATGATTTAGAGTCCGTGTAGGGAGCTTGTCTTGCCATTATATCCATCACCATAGATACCGTGAGTGGATTCATTGAAGATCTAAATATTTTAGGTGCATAGCATTGATTGGGACTCCATTGATTAGTTACAGGGATTGTACATGTTATTATAGGTCTAGTATAAGAGAAATTTAAGTCATTATACTCCTTATAGCAGGGGATAGTTATATTTAGTAGTAACAAGACATTTGGACCTTCATTTGGGTGAATTTTTAGTCATCTATTGGTTACAGGTCTTACATAGAGTATTTTAATCAAACAATGAATTGGGACCACTTTTGGAAGATTTTTTACTTGGTTATAGGTATCATAGAGTAATTCACAGAACTTTCATGACTTATACAAAGTATTACAGGTTATATTTAGCTCTTATAGGTCATATACATGGTACAATAGGGTTGGGAGACCTTATGACCTTATCTTGGACTTAGGGGAGGTGGGTACACTAAAACAATGCTTTTATAGGATGCAGGACTATTCAAGATAGCAATAAAAGAATATTTTAGAGTATTATTTTTTTATTTTGAAATTGACTCATAGCTTATCCTAAAGAGCTATTTGTGGGCTTTGTTTTTCATCAAAAAGTTATTGATTCTGATATCACAGCCAAAAGTTATAGCCATTTTTTGTATCAAGAGGTCTACCAAGACTACATTATACTAATGAGTAGAAATGGCTGGAAACAAGGAAAAGAACAATTCTAATGATGATGTTTAGGAACAAATTAAAGAAGTACATGATGCAATACCCGAGGCACGTCATGATGATGAAGATTCTCAAGAATATGGTGCATATGGTACTCTTAATGCCACTCTTTGTAACCATGAGACTAGGCATTTCATCGAACGCATGGAATTAGTTTCTAAATTGGATTTGGTGGTTGAACTATTGGTTTAATCCAATATGCAAACCAATGAAGTCATGGAGCACATGGCCCAATCTACTAAGGATTCCTTAGAGAAGTTTGCTTCCATTAGAGATTCTTTGGAAAAACTTAGTACTCAAATCTCTATGCTTGTGGTAGCACAAATGATAGATAAAGAGAATAGAGATAAATAGTCATTTTAGCCGCCATCAAACAATAATACTCAACCAAGTATTATTGGAAAGAAGGGGATACCATACAACTCTTATGAGATCGGGGAGTCTTCTTTTAGGGCAGATGAGCCTATCTTGAGCATTCATGGGTCAAATCCTCCTCAAACCATTAGAAGCTAGCCACTACCCTTTGTTCTATTTCCATGGATGCTTAGATAGGTTCAAAGAGCCCTAATACACTTCGTATGAAGGATACCATTCATGAAAAGGATGTGTTTATCCTGGTAGACAGTAGCAGTATACATAATTTTATAAATGAGTTAGTTGTGGATAGGTTACACTACTTTCCCACTAATTTATAGCAACCCTGAAGAGTACAAGTAGCTAATGGTGAAGAGAAAATTAGCACTCAAATGCGCCCATAGGTTCCCATACAGTTAGCTTAAAATTATGAGGTATAGGTAAACCTAATTGCTTTGGAAATGGAACCCCTAGATATTGTGCTTGGTTGTGATTGGCTGATGACTTTAGGAAATATTACTATGGATTTCTCGCAATTTTACATGGAGTTTGCCATTGAGTGATAGGTATCCTATCCATTTGTTGGGAATCCCTAGTAAATCTAATTTTTAGCTTATCACAATTAAACAACTCAAGGAGTACAAGAAGTGCCCATAGTTTTTTGTTTTAATCCTAAATAAAGAGGTAGAAGATCAATCCAAGAATTCAACAGAGCATCTAGTTTTGAAAGCTCTACTTGAGGAGTACAAGGGCTTGTTTGAAGTACCTACTTCATTACCTCTTAAGAGAGCAGTGGATCACCCTATGGATTTGGAGCCTCTGTTAACCCCAACATGAAGAAAACAAAAGGAAATAAAAAAGACGCAGGTCAAAGGCAGAAAAAAGATAGCCCGACTGAAGAAAGAAGAGGAGAAAAGGCCAAAAGTGCAAGGGCAACCTTAAAAGTCCAAGGGAAATGCAAAAGGGGAAATGTGCATTTTAAAATACAAAGGCACATCTTGAAATCTTGTAAAAGAGTGCCAGGCGGTGGAAAATCCGGAAAGCTAAAACAAAAGATAAAAACAAAGGCCAAGGCAAAGAAAAAAGGGAGAAAGACACACAAGGAAAAGCGCAAGTCAAAACTTTTGTAAAAGAGTGCAAGAGCATCATGGTTTAATTCAAGGAGCGCCAAGCTCTCACCCGTGCAATTTGTAAATGTAGATGGGTGGTGGAAAGGAAGCTAGGAAGATAGAAGGACAATAGGAAAAAGGGCCTAGGCTACGGCCGGCCATGTAAAAAGGGGAAAAGGGGATGACCGCCCAAAAGGGATTTAGGGTTTTGTATATAAAGTTGAAAAGTGAATGAGAAGCTCATTCTTGTGTGTGGCCAAAAGTAGCTCTCCTCTTCTTCTTCTTCTTGTTCTTGCTTGCTTGAGCTTGTGCTTGAGAGAGGGAGTGTGAGAGTGTGAGGGAGTGAGTGTGTGAGGATGAGGGACCGAGGAGGAGAAGGTCTCCATCTTCTCCTCTCTTCTTCTCTTCTCTTCTCTTCTCTTCTCTTGTCTTGTCTTGTCTTGTCTTGCTCATGGCAATGGAGCTTGGAGCGTGGATCTTGAGGATGGAGCTTGCTTGAAGCTTGCACTTGGATCGTGGAGCTACCGGAGTGCGGAGGAGAGAAGGTAACTCGAACGGCATGGAGGTAAGCTCACTACACTCGTAGATATGGATGGCGCGTCGGTTATGTGAGAGGTAGCCATTAGTACTCGGCTTGGAACACTTGAAACAATAAGCGGTCTGTGGGTCTTGGCGGTTGAGTGAAAGCTCCCACATTTTGGTTTCGTTGCCGGGACCAACGGATTCAAGCCTTGAGCGCTTGCGCGCTTCGAATCGAGCATCAAAGTAAAGGGGTTTCCCCCCAACCGGTTCTTGAGATAGGTAGGAAGGGAGGGGGTTGAAGATGGTGTTTGATCTCCTTGGCAAGTAGGTTTTTTGCTTTCTTGAGATTTATGTTGTGGAATGAAGTAGTGTAGGTATTTACTTTGTGATTTGGATGCATTAGGGTAGGAAAAAACAAAGAAAAAGAAGAAAAACAAGCATCAGGGTTTATGCTGTCATAACAAGGCATGAGGGTTTGATTCGTTTGCTGATTTGCATTTTGGAGTTTATTGGCTATCCCAGGTATATAGATCTCTTCCCCATCACTCCAGCATCATTCATGTGGAATCTTGTAGCTTACAATAAGCAAATACCTTAAGATTCTAGACGATTTCATGGTCGAAAGTGCGTTTGGGTCGGCGGAATCGAACACTCGAATCAGTGTCCGAGTCTTAGAATCGGACGTCCGATTTTGAGAATCAGACCACTCGGACTAACCCGTCTGATTTTGGAAAACGGACCACTCAGACCACTCGGACTCGGACCACTCGGACCAACCTGTCCGATCGGACGCCTCATCTGATCGAGGAAATTGGACCCACCCTTGTCCGAATCACAGAATCGGACCAGCCAGAATCGGACCAGGCCGTCCGAATCCCAAAATCGGGCCAGTCAGTCCAGAATCGGACCAACCCGTCCGATTTTGAAAATTGGACCACTCGGACACTCGGACTCGGACCATTCGAACCAACCCATCCGATTTTGGAAATCGGACCACTCGGACCAGTCAAAATCGGACCACTTTGAAAATTGGACCACTTTTTCGATCCGACTCCCAGAATCGGACGTGACCAAAATTGGACCACTGAGCCGATCGGACCAACCCAAAATCGGACGTCCGATTTTCGGACATCTGAGAATCGGACAAAAAATTGTCAAAATCGGACAAGTATCTTGAACACAAATTCTGACGCATCTAAACCCCGAAATTGACCCCAAAGGCCACGTAGAGCTAAAGGCACATAAGAGATCCATCACTGGGCTGAAACTTAGAGCAAGTAGTTCAAAATTTGGCTATAAACGGTCCTCCAAATTGCGAATGGTGTTTATCGTAACAGCCCTGCGGGCCGGGGGGACTGCCCCCGCCCCCCCCCCCTCGGACCCCCGCAGGCCCCCTCCGCACCTCCCCCAAGTAGGTTGGAGAGAAAACGCGCGCAGTGACATGTCTTCCAAATTGGACCCTAGTGTAGTAATGGCTCTA
Source organism: Lygodium microphyllum (assembly GCF_053477565.2). Lineage (NCBI taxonomy): Eukaryota > Viridiplantae > Streptophyta > Polypodiopsida > Schizaeales > Lygodiaceae > Lygodium > Lygodium microphyllum. The sequence goes on from NC_141140.1 coordinate 82,997,710, forward strand.
CATGAGCATGGATTCTCACTTGCAAAAGAGCAACCAAAAGCCCATACCTGAACAGAGAGAAACAGAGACCCTAGAACATCAATGGGCCAATCTAGCCATCAAGAGCAAAAATGCCACACCACGAGAACACAAAGACATTGTGTTCATACCATGTCTAGTCAGAGCGAAATGCAACATCAGCAAGCTACAAATGCCAAGATGACTAGAGATAACACTCTTGACAAGAGATGTACATTGAGCAACACTGCACAGACAACCCAAGACATTGGTGGAGAATCCACGTTTGAATGTGCAGTTAGGGACTCAAAGGCATCTGTCAAAAGGCTTAAATTTACAAGCCAAGACCCAGAAGATGAAGACATAGTACCACCTGCTTATCTTAGGGTCAAACTCACCGCAAAAAGAGAGCATAGTGCTGATGCTCTCATTGATGAAGGAGCAGATTTCAATATCCTAACTTACGAATCATGGACTCTACTAGGTCAACCAGAGCTCAAACCGACTGATGCAACTCTTAATCCTTATAGGGAACACCCACAAACACTTCTAGGGAAGTGCAGAATCCTTGTAACTATTGAAACAGAAAGCTTGCCACTCCTATTCTATGTTCCTCGCAATAGCAATAATTGTGGAAAGGAAATCCTCCTAGGAAGGCCCTTCAAAAAGGCAACGAAGTGTGAAGCCGACTATATAGCACAGAGGATACACCTAACACTACCAAGTGTGAGGATAATCACGACTTTTAGCAAGGGTGACCTCACCAAACCTCGAGAGAAGGGCAAGGCGCATTCTGACATACCAAGTAAGCCTGGTAATGAGAGCAAGGACTTGTTGGAAGAGTTAATACAAGCACAGGTCGAACAACGAGAGCCAGTGAGTGAGGCCATGCCTGAACCAAGAAGGTCAAGAGACAATACCAAGGACGGGCTTTGGACTTACAAATATCATAGAAGACCCCAAAAGAAGCCCAAGCCTTATAGACACAGGCATCGATGGAGGGTCAGCACAATGCCGCGATGGATATCCAAAGCATTGCTACATGCTCAAGGGTACTATGCAGGTAACCGATGGATTTGGATACCAAAATCCCTTGCTAAACCGCCTCCATCAGTTGAAGGCCAGAGTGCATCAAAAGCAATGAAGCACATGAGAAAATCTAAGGGAAACTCTAGGTCTCGAGGCAACAAACCAAACATGATTGTTCGAAAGAAAGAGCCTCAGCCTAGCATGCTAAATAGACAGATGTCATATGTAGCCATTGAGCATGCCCAAAAGCCATTAGTGCCCAAAGAACCTTTGATTTTTCGAGAGGATAACAAGCATCATAGGCACAACATTTCTCAGGGCAAGGCTGATGACTCAACAAAGCAAATGGCACAATCGTCTAATAGCCTCGAGCAAATCATTTTGATATCACTCATAAAGGGGCAAAGACAATGTAGCAACTGATTCTTTTTCTAGAATGTGGGCATATTGGGTTTCAGCTATGACATAGTTACATGGTGACTAGATTGAGGAGTTACAAGAAGTTGATATTATGGTTGATGGGCCCATCCATGTACTTTAGAAATTATAGCAAGGTCTTATGGAGGGAAACTCATATTATCAGCTTAAAAATAGCCTAATTTGGCTAAATTCTAAGATTGTTATTCCCTTTACTTCTTCTTTTAGGTTGAAAATTATTGAGGAGTTACATTCTTTGCCTAATAGCTAGACATTTTGGGGACCTGTGATAAGACCAACAATAACTTTCACTGGAAAGGATTGTGGAAAGATGTTAAGGACTATATCATGAAGTGTATGCCTTGTCAGTATAGCAGAATAAGGATAACACCCATAAGCCAGGTGGTTTGTTGTAGCCATTGCACATTCCTAAAGGCAAATGGATACATATTACCATGTACTTCATTACTAGCCTACCTACTACCAAAAAGGGTTGGAATAATATTTATTCAGTAGTGGATAGACTCAATAAGGCAGCTCATTTCATTCCTACCAAGACTCAATTCATTGCTTCACAAGTGGCTAGTCAGTTCATGGAACAAATCTTTAAATTGCATGGATTACCACATGTGATTGTGCATGATAGGGGTACCAAGTTCATGAGTAACGTTTGGCAAGTGGTATTAAGCTCCATGGGTACTAAATTGGCTCCTTCTTCAGCCTATCATCCACAAACTAATGGTTAGATAGAAATGGTAAATAAGTGGTTGGAGACTTATCTTCGCCATTTTAATCATGATGTGTAGCATGCATAGGATTCATGGTTGCATTTGGCTGAGTTTTCCTATAATAATTCCACTCATGCTAGCATTTGAGTTTCACCCTTTGAGGCTATGCATGGCTACAAGTTGGCCCTATCATAGTTGTTTTCAGGAGAAGATTCACCCTCATGGAAAGGAAGAATTGGAAAGAATGTAGGCCCTTCTTCATCAATAATGTAAGATGAATCTTAGAAAATCTTAAGATCAAATGAAGGTGTATAGTGATGAGAAGAGGTAACCCTTGGAGTTCTGGGAGGGAGAGTTAGTTCTATTGAAAGTACCCAAGTCTTGATGTTCTACGTTAAAGGATGGATCCGACAATAAACTTGCTCATATGTTTTATGGACCCTAGAGAATCTTGAAGCATATTAGAGACTTGGCATATCGATTGGAACTTCTCTCTTCCACTAAGATTCATAATGTATTTCATACCCTTTTACCCAGGTGGAAATAGTCGATGAGCTGTCTCCTATGGATAATGAAGGACATATTCAGTACATTCCTGAGGAGGTCATAGGTCAACGTGAAAAGAAGCTTTGCTCTTGCTCTATCATTGAGTATTTGATCAAGTGGAAGGATTTACCACTTGAGAAAGCTTCTTGGAGGCCATATTCTATTTTGGATGAGTTTTCCTATCTATGGAATACATTGGTGGTTGAAACATAGTCACATGGGAGCCAGTTGTACTATAAATAGGGTCTAGATAACAATCTGTTTTAGAACAGATCTTACTCTACCTAATTTTCAGAATCCTATCACCTATATAGGATCAAAGTACACTTCAATAGTTATGTTTTGATATGTGGCACGCCCTATTTGGATACTTCTATTAGAAGTTACGGTAGTCTTCTTCAGCATGGCATGTTTTTACAACAAGCTATCTATTCTTTACATAGTCTATTTCTTGAAGATTTGAAGGCTCCAATTTCTTTTGAAGATATTTAGATTGTATATATGGCAAAGGATTTCCTTTATTTCCTCATTTTAGCAAATAATTCTTCATTACTTGATCCACTTCTTATATTTTATGTAATTGAAATCAAAGTAGTACTCCATTTCATCCAGTCTTCTTTGCCATTGTAAATTTGTTTTTGTGGGGAAAAACCTTTGGGCAAGGATAGATTGTAAGAAGCTAGAAATGCATGTTTTGGTGAGAGAGTTATCAATAATACCTTGTCACACTAACATAGGTATAAAAGGTGTGAGACATGCAGTTTTTGACATCTTTTATCATAATACAATTATTGTCTCTCATCTTACTTGCTTGTACTCAGCTTTCATGGCTTCTCTCTTTTCTTTTTTATCTTTCTAGTTTTTCTCTCTTCTCATCACTCATTATCTCTTATATTTTCTCTCTCTTCTCCTCTTCTTTCTCTTATCTCTCAACCCTCTCCTTGATAGGTCTCATCATAGGTAAGAGGCTCACTAGTATTTGTCACCATAACATAATTCATAGAGGACATAAATCGATGCCGTCTATCTCTAGTAGACCATTGTAAAATAGGTTGTGGGGCTTGTATATATTGTCTAACATTAGGGTATTGGTCCATTGGAGCATCAACGGTTGGGGCAGATTGTCAAGTTGCTTGTACAATAATAGGAGGCTCCTCTTGTAATATCACCCTCCATACCTCAACGACTTACTGAGGCTGCTTATGCATTTTCTTCTAATGGAAAACAATATCATGCCTGCGAATGACCTTCCAAGATTGTGGATCCCATAGGCAATAGCCCATCTCATATGCATCCCCACAACTAAGAAAGATGCAGTTCACGAACTTAGAATCTAGCTTATTACACTTATCCTTGGGAACATGGTAGAAAGCCTCACAACCAAAGATACTCAAGCTCAATAGCTTGATTTGCAATTTCTACACTAGAACATGCCAGATTTGTGCCTTCCAATAATTGTAATTTGTGCCATCTAACTTCTCAATGTTAAAGATAAAATTATCATTCGATCCACCAACCATAATGCAAGAGATAAAAGCATAATCCAAGATAGATAGGTTGTTGTAAATGACAACAAAGTAGTCCCAAAATCAGAACCAAATCAAGGGTTGAGCAAGAGAAACTGCCAAAAGGATGAGATGTCTACTGATTATAGTCAAGTAACTGTTAAAAATCCAAGTGACTACCCTCATATAGAATGCATAAAATTGAAATGACAGATTGCTATAATAGACTGCTGCACTATGCCAACAACCAATTGTAAGCAACCAAGAAAATAAGACCAAGAACAATCGGCACTAAATGCTGTCACAACTGTAGTGTGTCAATAACCAGACATGCACTAGGCATAGATATCATGCACATAAGAGATCTCAAGGCAAAGAGAAGAGAACCGCAAAATGTATGACCCACTAAGCAAAGCTCAATACATAACCCAAAAGCATATAAATATCACCGATAACACATTGATAGACATAAGTGCCAAGTCCAAAGTAAGTGATCAAATTATCCCACTATAGCGTAACTGCATCCAATACATATCAAGAGAGCATGCATATGAAATAAGTGTCCCATGGTCTTGGTGAAAGTAAGCTTGAGATAAATTGCATAAATCTAAAGCTCTATGGAACATCCAAAGTAGCACAAGTAACTCCCATTGGAACAAAATCAAATGCTAAATGAGAAATGCAAGCCCAAAACATCAAGTACATGACATTCGAGTATCCAAGATATATGAAACATAAGCCAAGAGTATAAAACCCAATAGATTCTTTAAGCATGTAACTATGTAAGCCACTGAAGTAACTGAGGTGTGTAAACACAACCAAGATCAATGTAACGTAGCCCAAATCTTAGCTCAAAAGCATGCCATAGCATATCACAAAGTACACATGACAACCGAAGTAACGATATATCCACATAGTATCCCGTAAAGCATCAATAAGCATTAGGCATGAGGTCTTCACTAATAAATACTTACTTCTCTATTATTACATATTAAAATGATAGTAAAAGCTAAGCTGTTTCAAGCTCAAGTTAGTCCCAAAATGATGGACCAAAAAACGGGCCGGCACTGGCTCATGCACTAGCCGGACCTTGTCACTACGCACAAGACAACCCCTCGGCCTCGCGGCCAGGAGCGTCTATCAAAATCTCTGCCTTCCTAAACATTGCGTTTGTAATACGTTGTAGTCCAACTGATCCTAGCCCACTACTCCTCAGAGGGAGTCCCTTTCACATAGCCAAAAGGCTCGAATCACATACACATGGGGTTCCTCCTACGGCTGAATGCCGTCAACCCTCTGCGACTCTCCTACACCTTGGGGATTGGCCCCTTGATGCGTCGCTCAACATATAGACATTTCGCACAAATGTCGCTCAAGGTACCAAATAAACGTGTCCAGGAATATACCATTGTCCTTACTTGATTTCCCCTTTAGGATCCCACAACTACCTACAGCATGGGTACCTCACTGCCTCTCAACGTAGGTCATGTCCTCATAAACCAATTGCAATGCATGTCCAGGAGCTGGTCACTGACATTTTCTAAATTCTTTTCATGCTCTATGCATTTGGTGGATGCCTAATGCTCAAACATTTAGCAAAATAGTATCGTGCACAAGTGCAAAAACATCCCTTTCATGGTTTCTTTCTAACGATTGTATGCTTTGTTGCATGGCATTTTACGGCTTTTTCCATTAAATTTCATATCAAAAGCGGACAAAACCGAACTAAAACATGGAAGCAAGGCTGATCTGAAGCAAATCTTCATGCCTCAGTCTCACTATACATTCACGGACATTACTCATAATTTTCCTAATTTTTCGAAGCCCAAAATATAAATTTTCCCTATTTTTTAGGGTTTTTCCACCATTTTCTTGCAATTTTTTCCATTTTCTCCCATTTTTTAATTGCTGAAAATTAAGTTCAGTTTATGGGCTGTGGCCCTTAGTTCATTTCAGCAGAAAAAGAATTTTAGTAGGTGTGGATTAATTTATTGCATCATTTTTAGCCCAAAAAACCCTATTTTCTCTCATTTTTATGGTTTTTCGTGTCTCGGTTTTCTATTTTCTGCTATCCCACACATGTTTTTTCTGATTTTTAAATGATGAACAGCCAGAAAACAACTCAAAGCACGACATACTCAAAACTCAATCCATATGAACACATTTTTATCAACCAAATTTGCATCAAAAGGCCATTTTCTTTGTAAAAACAATTATTACCGTGTCTTGCGGGTTTTTCCATTAAATTTGGCACGTCCCACGATTGATTTCCAGCCATGAATTCTGCTTGGAATCAGCAACCTACAATGATTTGGCATTGCCCTTCAGTCTCGTCAAGAATTGGCATCCATCCGGCCATCCATTTCCATTCTACTCTTTCACGCACGAACGGGGGTTAAGAGGAGAGAGAAGGAGGAGAGAGAAAGACTGATTTTCTCTCTCTCTCTCTACAGTCCACCATTGCGGGAGCGGAGACCGGCGATACGGAGCGTAGGATTGATGCAGAAGCCTGGCATGATCATCTTCATGGCTTGCTTATCAAGCCCCATCATGATTTGGGGGGGGGGGGGGGGCGATATCACGTTTTTTTGAGGGGGGGGGGTGCCAAAGGTCACCCCCCCTCTCTTACACCTCTTGGGATTTCCAATTTGAGCCCCCTTTTGGGCACCCTGGCCGGTTTCGGGCCATCTTCCGCGTACGGACTCTGATCATCAGTCTGAAAATTTCTATGAACTCGTCTCAACATCCCGCACTGACCGACAGCTCCACTGACTGGCACAGGCGCACGGAAAAATTATGAAAATTCTCGGAGTGTCGTACGGGCGCCCGTCAAGCACTTGACGCTTAAAATCGTCCTAGGTCGAGCTGCCACCTTTGTGGTTGAGCATTTTCCCCCGCATTTCCACATTTTTCTCCTATTTTTAGGCACTTTCCGGGGCCTAAAATCCATCCTTCATTGGCGACCACGGGATAGGACGACTCAGTCCGTCGAACCCACGAACATATCTGCACATAAACAACCAAAGAAGCATCAAACTGATACAAAACAAATATATAATAAAACTCACACAATGCTCCCCCTACCCCTGGATAGAACCAAGGCATGACATCCACAAGGAATAGGCCTAGCATCATCTAATAGAAGATCCGAAGTGAGTCACTAACCAGCTGCTCCAACACAGCCAAACTAAAAAAAACCTATCAAAGAGGTTGCCCTAAGTGGTAGTCTGCACTACTGACCAACTAAAGACAACACCACTAGGAGCTCCTGCAAGGCGAGGACTCCTATAGCCTGATCAAAGAGGATTTTCTTTCAGTACATGTCTTCTTTTAGGATTTGTATTGGATGAACATACTTAGGCATGTAAAAAGGAGGGAGCTGAGCGTAGTGACCCAAGGAGAACAGGGCATCGGTCTCAGGACCCGTCTCGGCACCCAAGAACCTACCAAGCCCTCGCAAGGCGATACTTACTCCTTTTCTAACGCTCAGTTTTATTTTCGCTCCAACCATCCTTGTTTTGTCATTATTTTTCTAGCAAGAAGCCACCCCTAGGAAGACAAGGTATCGGCCCCGGGTCTGACTCGTCCCCAGGAACCTACCAGGCCCTCGCAAGGCAATGATCAACTGCTTATATCCTTTCATTTCTTTACGTTTCTTTGATAGGGGTTAGAACACCTTTTTACACACCTTCGCATTTATATTCATCTTTTGAGATGGACAGAGTTTCTGGCATCATCATTATTATCTTCTGGCAGGCTTCGCTAACTGCCTCACTACTAACAAGAACTCCTAGAATGGCTACCTAGCAGGCTAGCAGGACAAGGCCACTAGGACTTCCTTCTAAAACAGGTCTTTCAATATCTAACAATGTCATTGCAGGAGGCAATGACTACTCCGACCTCCCTCAAACATACTTAGCCTAAACTTGGGACTTCATGCCTTGGTTGCTGGTCCCCAACAAAAATATATCCCCTCGACAAGTACAGATACACACAGAACAGGAAAGAAAAGTACTCGTAAAGGAGAAATATCACCTGGATTGGCCACAAGAAGCTTCCATCGCAGCAAAGGCTCCTCCAGGCTCCACCAAATTCCACGAAACACGAAACCTGTCCAGCACAACACTTAAAACAAAAACCCGATTAAACGCACCCGCACTAGACAGGGAAATGGCCCTCTTGGCCTAATGAAATCAAACACTTCACTACAAAACTGCATCGGCCCTCTTGGCCTAATGAAATAAAACAATACTATACATAACATCCTCCTGGAAACAACTATGATAGACAGCAAAGCATACTATTCCCAGGGGAACAGAGGCTCGTAGCCCTAAACTAGGTGCATTAAATTACGACCCATCCCTCCTGCGTATATCGCAAGAGGGGTTTGCATCACATGTCGTCTAATCAGTCTATGGGTACATGATAATAAAGGCAGATGAGTCTCACTTACCCTTTGCATCACCCAAAGCAACCATCGTCTGCTAAAGAGGGCATGTTTAGAAAGCATACCCCACAAACGATCAGGTCCTGTCTCACCATCAATAGATATATCGGGACAGGGGCCACAATTAAAGAAGAGGTCTTCTTCATACGCAAAATTAGCCAATGAGTAGGCAAACTGATTCCAATTCCGTGGAATCAGCTGAAAAGACACTCTATCGAATTCGTCTAGCAGGGCTATGGCAGTATGATGGTACATACAAAGGATGGGGTTCCGTACCATGTACGCCCCATTGAGTTGATTTAAAACCAACTCAGAGTCCCCTTTCACCAATAACTGACGGATACCACCCTTCTTTGCAATATTCAAACCCATTATCAGGGCTTTGTATTCGGCCATATTATTGGTAAAATTCACCTCGAGATAAACAGTTAACTTCATGACAATGCGTCGTCGGGGGTCTCGGATGACAACTCCTACACTTCCTTTTTTGCATGGACCCCTGGACGCCCCATCAAAGTACAAGGTGTACGTCCATAAAGGGTTTACATATCCCGCCATCTTGAACTCTACTCGTAATTATGGTAATCGAAATTCAGCATATTCAACGGGTGGACTGTAGGCTCCATCCCTCCATCATCATTGAATTCAACAGGGATGCTCGTCAAAATTTGTAGGCAGTGATGGCAGAAGACCTTGATCTCCCAAATAAATGTCCCGCCTTCTTGCTCAATCACCTTGTATCCTTTGCTCCACCAAATGAGCTTTCCCTGATGATACCTCTGTTCTAAATATGGGTGTTCTAAATAAGGGATCAGACGACCCATCAACCTTTATCACGATTTCCTTGCAGATATTTGATCAATCTCTCCTAGACCTGCAAGGCAGTCATAGTATTAGTGCAATCAGAAATAATAAGGTTTAATCTTATTAAGATTAACCTTATTTTTAAATTCTATCCCCTCAAGGTCAGCTAACAACACTGTAGATTTATTCTTTCCTATTCTAACGATCCTATAGGGCCCATCCCATTTGGGTTCTAGCTTGCCTGGAAATAATTCTCGTCGTGCGTCATAATACAGAACAAGCTGTCCTTTCTTGAAGGTGTATTTCTTGGCTTTGAGGTCGTGTAGCTGCTTCATTTGGCGCTTCGCCACTTCTTGGTGCAATAAGCTCTGCAACTTAAGCTCATCTAAATGTGCCAGTGTCGTCAAGCGCTCAAAAAGTGCGTCTTTATCGCTCAAAGAATGATTGATGGCAAACCGAATAGTTGGCAGCTCAATCTCTAAAGGCAAGACACACTCCTCCCCATATACTAACTTGAACGGGGTATGGCCAGTGGCTCGTTTGAAGGTCGTATTGTAGGCCCACACTGCCACATATAACTTGTTATCCCAATCCCGTTTCTTTTCCGACACAATTTTGGACAGGATGCCCACAAGCTGCTTGTTGGTACTTTCAACCTGACCATTGGCTTGCGGATTATATGGGGTTGTCTTGTTATGCTTGATTTGCCACATCTCTGTCAAACCTTTGATCACCTTATTCAGGAAATGGGTTCCGCGGTCCGACACTAATTCTTTCGGCGGACCAAACCGGCATATTATCTGCTCTAAGAGGAAACTAGCAGTTTCTTTAGCATCATCTTTCCTTGTTGCACGTGCTTCTGACCACTTTGTGAAGTAGTCAGTTGCGACAATGATGTACCTCTTTTGCGTAGTCGACGACGGAGTAATAGGACCCACAAAGTCTATTCCCCACTTCTCAAATGGAAGTATTGCCATAATAGGGGTGAGTGGTCGTTTCCTATTCTCTCGACTATCATGCCGTTGGCAAATATCGCATCGCTTAACATACGCAAACGCATCCTGGAAGATGGCAGGCCACCAATAACCTGCTCTCAAAGCCTTTTCTGCTGTAAGCCGTCCAGCAAAATGGCCGTCGCAAGCAGAATCATGGCACTCTTCCAAAATGAATGGTACCTTGTCAGGCATCACACATCGGTGATAGATATCATCAACCCCTTGCCGGTATAATGTACCTGCGATCAAGGCAAACTTTAATGCTTGCTGCTTAATTTTCCTTCTCTCAGCTTTAGATAATTCGGATCCCGCCTCTCCTGTTGATAAATAATGCGTTATTGCAGCATACCAGGAGGGAATAGAGGCTGTATCTATCTTAAATAACAACTCCATGTCACTTCCTTCAGCCACAGATTCTTTCGGCTCCCCAAAGTCCACTAGACATTCCACGATGCCTTGCAACCTTGGTGGCTTACTCTTGATTTCATAATCAAATTCCTGCAAAGTGATCAACCACTTTGCTAGACGATCAGGCGGCTGTAGCTTATTCATCAATAGTCGAAGTCCCTCCGCCTTCGTATAAAGCACGACTTTCTCATAGAGAATGTAATGCCTGAATTTCTTGGTCCCAAAGACCATCGCTAGACACAATTTCTCCATGTAGGTGTAATTGATTTTGGATACCCCCAGCTTCCGACTAGCAAAAGCAATCGGGTGGTACCACTTCTCCTCCCGAATTTGGGCTAAACAGCAGCTGATACTATACATCGTGGCTGCTGAAAATATATAAAATACCTCATCTCTTTTAGGTGCTTTTAAAACGGGCGCTCTTGCTAGCTCTTGTTTCACATCCTCGAATGCTACCTTACAAGGGTCACCCCATACAAACGAACAGCTAAAGGACAATAAATTTGTAAGCGGCAACGTTCTTTCTGCTAAGGCGTTGATGAATCTTCGGTAGTAACCAACCGAAGACAGAAAGCTATGAACTTCCTTCGGAGTGCGTGGTGGACCCATGGCAACTATAACTTTAACCTTCTCGACTATAAAGTCAACAAAGAATTAGATCCCTGCAATCTTCAATAGCTAGTACTTTAATACTCCAAATGGTTGCATTTTCATTCCATTGGCTAGGGTGACATTAAATCTAGCATTCTCAACATGCAGGTTACCCCAATCCTGGGGTACTGTGTGGCTTTAGCACACTAACTCCTGCTTCCCATATCCACAATTTCCTTTCTTGTAGTGTCTCCTAGAGCTAGGACTGGTAAGACTGCATGCATTTCACTGCCTTTCCAAAAAGCATTAATGTGTAAGGACTTTAGTATTGAGTGCAACATCATGTTGAGCATTTAAGTTGCCACATCATGATCGTGTAGATTAGCTACCCCTTGTTCCATTGGTCCTTCAACCCACTACTTCAGTTCTTGCCATAGCGTGCAATTCCTACCGAACTGACCACATGACCCAGCAATAGCCCATAAGGTACTCCAAAAACACACTTCCGTGGGTTTAGGGCGATGCAGAATTGTCTACAGTGCTCGAAGCATTTTCTTAAAATGATCAACTGCCTCACTCTCATGGTGGCGGCCCCTAAGTCATCAATAAACACCTTCAACTCTTCAGGGGATATGTCACCGAATGTCTTATCCGCTGTTCGTTGCCACGAACCAGGCGCATTGCATAAACCAAAGGCCATCACATGGTACGCAAAAGTACCAAATACAGTAATGAAAGTTGTTTTCAACTTGTCCTCTTCTGCAATTGCCATTTGGTTATATCCTGCAAAGCAATCCATAAACGAATATATCTCCCTACCCGCTAATTGATCCAAAATCTGGTCAATAAATGGCAATGGGTAGTAGTCCTTAACCGTCTGCTTATTCAGCTCTCTAAAGTCTACACATAAACGGATTTGATTATTCTTTTTTTTTCTCATCACAACTGGCGAACACCATTCCGTGTGTTGCACAGGAAAAATCAAACCCGCTTCTCGAAGCTTCTGTAACTCTTCAAACAGGCCGTCCCTCAATTCGAAAGGCATACGCCTTACTTTCTGCCGTACAGGACGACTGCCCTCTTTCAACAGAATTGTATGAACAGCAAGACTAGGAGGAATGCCTCTCAACTCATCATAACTCCAGGCAAAGATATCACGGAATTCCTGGATCAAGGCCACATAGTCCTCTCTTTCTGCTGTAATGAGCATAGAACCTAATTTGATTGGCCGCGAATCATCAAGCGTACCAAGGTCTAGCTCGATAACATCTGCATCTCTTATACGATCTTGGCCCTCTATCGGCTCGTTCAAAGTGATCTGATAGATGTCCTCTGTGGTGGATCCCTCTTTGGACTCATCACTCGAGGATGTCTTACTGGCAGATAAATCTTCTAATGTCTCCAATTCTGTAGAAGATAGAGGAGCTCTCTCACTCTACGGGGACTCAGGATAAGCATCAACCACCACACGCTGGGCACCTCTACCGAATATCAGTCGACCGGTGGGTATATCTACTTGGCAGTCCGCTTGCAAGATCCAAGGTCGTCCGAGTAATACTTGGTAACTTGGCCGCCCTGCAAAACGAATCACCCTAAAGTCCAACATGCATTCTACATTTGCAACTGTAACATGGACCTTAGTAATGCAGCCTTCTGGCTGTCTCAAACTATCATCTGCCATTCTAAGAATTGTGGAGGTATCTTTCTGAATTGCAAGACCCAACCTTTCCATCAATTCAGAACTCATAATGTTAACCGATGATCCCGTGTCGACAATGGCATAATCCACTAATATCCCATCGACATAGGCTGCAACCCTTGGGCAATGCTTCTCAGCATGCTCGAACCAGTCATCACCAACTCGTGCAATACCCAAAGGTTCTACAATATACCCGGTACGTAGGATCTTTCTAAATTCCTTGCGTACTCCTGGGGAAAGCTTAATAAGCTGTAAGAGGTTCACATCCGGCTTGACTTCGCAAAGAGAGCTCGCCAAATCGAATTCATGATAGTTTGATAGAGCTCGCTTTTCACGCCAAACCATCCGCTCTTTAGGTCGCTGAACTGGCCTTATTGCCTCTTTCTTAACTTTCACCTTCTTCTTTGGTGGTTCCTTATCGGCTTTACTTTCTACGGGCTTCAAAGGTCCCCCTTCCATGGCAGGATCCAAAACTTGCGTTCCTTTGTCGCCTTGTTTAGGGTTTCCGTCAACAGGCTTATCCTTGTCGGCTTCTCTACCCTTTTGACCTCTTGTAAGAACAGGTCGTAAATTAGAGGTTTCAGCATCGTTAACACGTACAGCCTCAATCAAACTAACCCCACTACCACTTGGTAGCTCCTCTACTGTAGTCTTTGGTCATTGAAGTATTTGTTTAGGCCCATCTTCTCGCTGGGAATCATTTCCTTGGGCACGATGATTAACAGGCCCTGGTTGCCGACTTCCTCGCTGGAGGGAACTGATCTTACTCCAGCAAGTAGCTGCTAAATGGCCGGATTTTCCACAGATGTCGCACTTAACATTCGGGCAATTCCTTGGATAGTGCTGCCCACCACACCATTTGCAACTAAACCGCGACGGTGCACCCTCCTCTGGGTATCTACTTCCTATCAAATTTTGTTGTTTTTTAAGGAAGTTGACATCAACAGCTATTTGTCGATACTGCTCCGTAATCATGTCGGTATAATGCTTCATCATGTCCTTAACCTCGCCAAGAACATTGGAAGAACTCGACTCATAGCCTTGGTCATTACCATGTCGTTCCATCGGCCTAACAATTCGATTAGGCACTGGTTGTTGAACCACATGCATGCTGTTAGAATTGACCGCCTAGCTTCCACCACTTGGAGCCATTTGACTGCTCGTAGGCATCGATATGCTAGGGGGAGCTGGTAATAAAGGCACATTCTATATCATGTTCCCTCTCCCATTAGGGTTAGCCATCGCTATCCCTTGGCTACTACTGCCATTGGCCATTGACACATTATTTCCCAATACTAAACCCATGTTCGAATTGCCTCGAGAAGCATAGGCTACTTGTAGTCGGGATTCCACCTCTTGTGCTCGTGTAATGGCAGTATCTATATCCCCCAAGGGGACACTACTCAACTGCAATTGGATATTAAAGTCCAAACCATGAAGGAAATATTGCAATTGGGCAGCTGCGGGGATAGGGATAGAGGTGTCCAACTTACGGAAAACCTCTTTTATCTTCTTCGCATAAGCACAAATATCCTCGTGTGGTTCTTGACGGGTCACGTTGAGTACACGCAACCAATATTGCCCACCCCTTTCAGGGGCAAACTCCCTTCGAAAAGCTCCATAAAATGCATCAATGTTCAATATGGTTCCGGCTTCTAAACCATGATACCATATAGCGGCTCTTCCTTTGAGAGTCATGTTGAAGAACATCATTAAATGTCCTTCTTCTTGAATGCGACAGTTAAACATCAACTTTTGAAACTCCCTAATGTGGAGTTCCGCATCTTCCTCAACTAACCCATTAAAAATGGGTAGCGGGTAACCTAGAGCCGGCAAATCCGTCGTTCCTGCTGGAATTGCAATAGGCTGCGCCATGACGAGGATTGGATTTGCACTAGGAATAGGGGACGGTGGGGTTACACCTCCCGCACTTGACGTGGACTGGCTTATAGAAGGAAGGGGAGCACTAGAGCTTCCACCTTCTCCTAACTTACTGCTTGTGGTACTAAGACCACTAGATCCACTCCCTCGTAAGGGTTCAGCGCCGCTACGCTTAGGAGAATATCTCCTAAAAATTTCAGCACGTCGCCTAGCTCTTTCGTCTCTTTCTTGCTTTTGGATTTCTGCTAGACGATGCTTATCAATAAATGACGGATCAATCTCAGTATCCTTTGGCATAAACTGCTAGTTGGTCCCTAAACAACCAGGATTCGAGAACCGCCACTTTTAAGCGGCTCCCGGCAGACGCACCACTGATGGATCAAAAAACGGGCCGGCACTGGCTCATGCACTAGCCGGACCTCGTCACTACGCACAAGACAACCCCTCGGCCTCGCGGCCAGGAGCGTCTATCAAAATCTCTGCCTTCCTAAACATTGCGTTTGTAATACGTTGTAGTCCAACTGATCCTAGCCCACTACTCCTCAGAGGGAGTCCCTTTCACATAGCCAAAAGGCTCGAATCACATACACATGGGGTTCCTCCTACGGCTGAATGCCGTCAACCCTCTGCGACTCTCCTACACCTTAGGGATTGGCCCCTCGATGCGTCGCTCAACATATAGACATTTCGCACAAACGTCGCTCAAGGTACCAAATAAACGTGTCCAGGAATATACCATTGTCCTTACTTGATTTCCCCTTTAGGATCCCACAACTACCTACAGCATGGGTACCTCACTGCCTCTCAACGTAGGTCATGTCCTCATAAACCAATTGCAATGCATGTCCAGGAGCTGGTCACTGACATTTTCTAAATTCTTTTCATGCTCTATGCATTTGGTGGATGCCTAGTGCTCAAACATTTAGCAAAATAGTATCGTGCACAAGTGCAAAAACATCCCTTTCATGGTTTCTTTCTAACGATTGTATGCTTCGTTGCATGGCATTTTACGGCTTTTTCCATTAAATTTCATATCAAAAGCGGACAAAACCGAACTAAAACACGGAAGCAAGGCTGATCTGAAGCAAATCTTCATGCCTCAGCCTCACTATACATTCACAGACATTACTCATAATTTTTCTAATTTTCCGAAGCCCAAAATATAAATTTTCCCTATTTTTAAGGGTTTTTCCACCATTTTCTTGTAATTTTTTCCATTTTCTCCCATTTTTTAATTTCTAAAAATTAAGTTCAGTTTATGGGCTGTGGCCCTTAGTTCATTTCAGTAGAAAAAGAATTTTAGTAGGTGTGGATTAATTTATTGCATCATTTTTAGCCCAAAAAACCCTATTTTTCCTCATTTTTATGGTTTTTCGTGTCTCGGTTTTCTATTTTCTGCTATCCCACACATGTTTTTTCTGATTTTTAAATGATGAATAGCCAGAAAACAACTCAAAGCACGACATACCCAAAACTCAATCCATATGAACACATTTTTATCAACCAAATTTGCATCAAAAGGCCATTTTCTTTGTAAAAACAATTATTACCGTGTCTTGCGGGTTTTTCCATTAAATTTGGCACGTCCCACGATTGATTTCCAGCCATGAATTCTGCTTGGAATAAGCAATCTACAATGATTTGGCATTGCCCTTCAGTCTCGTCAAGAATCGGCATCCATCCGGCCATCCATTTCCATTCTACTCTTTCACGCACGAACGGGGGTTAAGAGGAGAGAGAAGGAGGAGAGAGAAAGACTGGTTCTCTCTCTCTCTCTCTCTCTCTCTCTACAATCCACCATTGCGGGAGCGGAGACCGGCGATACGGAGCATAGGATTGATGCAGAAGCCTGGCATGATCATCTTCATGGCTTGCTTATCAAGCCCCATCATGATTGGGGGGGGGGGGCGCGATTTTTTTGGCGGCTGAAAAACAGCCGCTGCCCCCCCCGCCCCCCAACCCCCCCCCCCCCCCCCCCCCCTACATCACGTTTTTTTGGGGGGGGGGGGGGTGCCAAAGGTCACCCCCCCTCTCTTACACCTCTTGGGATTTCCAATTTGGGCCCCCTTTTGGGCACCCCAGCCGGTTTCGGGCCATCTTCCGCGTACGGACTCCGATCGTCAGTCTGAAAATTTCTATGAACTCGTCTCGACATCCCGCACTGATCGGCAGCTCCACTGACTGGCACAGGCGCACGAAAAAATTATGAAAATTCTCGGAGTGTCGTATGGGCGCCCGTCAAGCACTTGACGCTTAAAATCGTCCTAGGTCGAGCTGCCGCCTTCGTGGTTGAGAATTTTCCCCCGCATTTCCACATTTTTCTCCTATTTTTAGGCACGTTCCGGGGCCTAAAATCCATCCTTCACAAAACCATAAACATATCATTCATGTAATAAAATAGGATCCTTGAAGCATCAAACATGCATTATGGAATTTATTATTTGCTATCTAAACAATAGTTATTCTATTTTGTGTGAAATAAAGAATAGAAAACTACACAAAATCAACTCTATGAGTATTCAAATTTTTAACTCTCATCACTCTCTTTGTTTCTAGCTATATAATGCCTAAATTCAATGCCGTATGCAAAAGTTATGGCCAAAATACGATAGTGCTATCAAGTTGCCATAACTATCCACGACTTCTACAACATGCTCTATATCCACTCAAAATGGATAAAATGGCTACTTCTTAGCTCAGTAGCACTCAATACTGCTTAGCTAAGCCTTGTGAAGCTCCTCAACAAGCACAAAGTAAGTTGGAACAAGCCGAAAGAAGAAAAGACTCAATGTATACCTCAAGAGGAAGAAATAATGGCTGCCATGAAACCTTGAGTTGAACCTCTCTCTCAAATTTTTTTCAATTTTTAGTTGCATTTAATAAAAACCCTAGGATCTCTCTCTCTCTCCGTTGGTCTTGACAGTGGTAGGTGATGCATGTTGCTGTCATTGTCTATTGCCACCTATTGTTTGCTCTCATCTTCCTGCCACTACTATGTGCTACTATTTCATGTCGTTGCTTACTCTACTATCACTATCTCTATTACAGCCACTTGATTTGACCATAGGATTTGTGTGTGTGTGTGTGTGTGTTGGTCTTGATAGTGGTAGGTGGTGCATGTTGTTGTCATTGTCTATTGCCACCTATTGTTTGCTCTCATCCACCTACCACTGCTATGTGCTACTATTTTCTGTCACTGCCTACTCTACCGTTGCCATCTATCATAGCCACTTGATTTGACCATAAGATCTCTCTCTCTCTATCTCTATCTCTCTCTCCCCCATGGTGGGTGGTGCTTATTGCTATCATCATCTATTGCTACCTATTTTTTGCTCTCGTCTACTTGCTGCTATTTCTTGCTACCGTTGCCTGCTTTACCGCTGCCACTTGATTCAGGCTTTTTCTCAGCCTCTGCAGCCCATTGTTGCTTCCCACCAAGCCCACCTACGCACGCACGCACGCACGCACGCACGCACACACACACACACACACAAAGCTTCATGTGTGGGCCGCTATGCATGGCACCACAACCAACTGCTCCCAAATACTACTACTTGGCACATCCCACTGCCCACATCCAACACAACTAATTGCATTCTCTAGGTGCAATTCATGTGACATTAAACAATTGTCAAGTGGTGCCAAAATAGCATACTTAGATGCACAATGCCACAATGCCTCAGGCAATCGCTACATGCATCCTCCTAGCTATGGCTCCTGCCCTTGTGAGGTAAAAGAATTGGGGAACCTCTTGCCCACACCCAAGGATTGCCTCCTCACAAGGGCCTACAATGCTCCATCCTCGATGACAACCACAACATCAACAATAAAAACCCTAGAGATAGAGCTGAAACACTCTTTCACCACATGCAAGAGGTTCCCCCTCAATGATGTCATCAAGGACCAGTAGTTCAATGATAGAGATCTCCTTGAGGCCCAACAATTTGACAAAGACCTCCTTTGACATAAGCTTCCTCAAACATGCTACCTTTGCCATTGCCTACCTTCCCAAATAGCCAAATACTATCATGTCCTGCTTTCACACACACACACACACACACACACACACACACACACACACACACACACACACACACACACACACACACACACACACACACACACACACACACACACACACACACACACACACACACACACACACACACACACACACACACACACACACACACACACACACACACACACACACACACACACACACACACACACACACACACACACACACACACACACACACACACACACACACACACACACACACACACACACACACACACACACACACACACACACACACACACACACACACACACACACACAGAGCACTGTCCACATCCATGGAAGTTGCTCAAGTATAGCTCCAACTTTTTTGATGGAGAGAACTATGAGAGAGAGAGAGAGAGAGAGAGAGAGAGAGAGAGAGAGAGAGAGAGAGAGAGAGAGAGAGAGAGAGGGGGGGGGGGAGGGAGGGAGGGAGGGAGGGAGAGAGAGGTGAATCTACATTTAAAGTCCCAAATTTGAAAGTCCCAAGAGTTGTCAGATTTGAATTAAAAAGTTCAATGAGTCCTTTCAAGTTTGGAAAAGTCTAGCAAGTTTGGGAAGTTGCTAGTGGTTCAGTAAAATACCAAAGTAATAGTCTAAATAATATAGTAGTATAGATGCTTCTAGCCAATTGCATGATGTAATTTGATTTTCTCCATTTATTTACTTACATTCCTCCACAGAGCCCTTGACCTCATAGCAACCCCAAAATCAGTGCTTTACATTTTCACATAGCAAGCATGTAGGTGACACACTATTGAATTTGCAAAGTCTTTCACAAGTAGGTAATTATTGGCTACAATCCTCCACAACATAATATTTAATTTGTTAGGACAATTAATTTTCAAGTCTTCTTTGATCTCTTTTTCCAAGTCTTTAGCATACCGCTAGGTCCCTCTTTCTTTCAAGCCTTGGCTATTTTCAATATCTAGTGTGCATTGGGGTTAATGAAGCCCGCCTATTTCTTCGTTGTCAATGCAAGGTTGCCCTCCAAGGCCCTCTCTATTCACTTAGAACTTCAATAACCCTCTTTCAACAATAACCTGATTTGTAGACCACTAGTCCTTGAGTTTAGACAAACTATTTGCATCCAATCCACTTCGTGAATGTTCAAGAAAAATTGACACTTAATCCTAGAGTTAAGAAAATTCTCCATCTTCTCAACATCTTGGTACTTGTCTTCTCCCTTCATTCATAGCTCTCTTCCCTCCCAAGCTGCAGCTCCTTTCTCAGCCTTCACTCTCTCCACTTAACACCCTCTTTTCTCTTAGTTTGCCTCCTTTAGGATTTTATCTTCAACAAATTTTTAAATTTCACTTCTCATCCTTGATATGGTTTCATCTTCCCATCTTGCTCGTCATGCTAGAGGTCGAGGATGAGAGTTCCATGATTGGTCATGGTAAGAATATGCAAATGATGACCTCCTAGTGAGTGGTGGAGGATCTCAACCATGGACTTGCAAGCTTTGCCCATACAAGTGAACAAGTGGACCAAACAAGGTAAATTGGCATATGGTGATTGTGCATCTTATGCGTAACATCATGCATTTGATGATTATGCACATTCTTATGAGCCGCATTATGGTCATGAATATGGAATGCCATTTGGGCACCATTATGTACATCAACAACATCATGCAAACATATATGAGTATGTACATGGGGAGTAGCATGATTATCAGCAATGCAACAATCAATATGATTAGCAACTTGATTACTAATGTATGGCAGCATGTGAAACAGTATGTATGCAAAAGTTATTGGGTGATTTAGATGTGTAGGTAGATAGTCCAATTGTTGTTCATTGTGACAACATGAGTAGTACACAATTGGCTAGGAACCCTATGCTCCATGTTAGACAAAACCCATTGATGTGCTTATGGCTAGGTACCCTTTTGGAGCTTAGTAAGCTCACCAATGAGCTTGTTTAGACTATTAGCATGTAGATTTTGGGATACCCATCAAATTTGGAGGGACTTAAATGAGGAATCGCAAGTTTTTAGGCCAATAATCAGTATCGAGACCAGACTTGACGATGGTGTATCTATAGCCTTGATTGACATCAATGGTAGTTTAATAGTGACGAGTAGAACCTTTTGTAATACATAGATTGGACTTCTCCATGCTTGGGGGCTTGTAAGAAGTCAACATTTTAAAAATTTTACCCATTTTTATTGAAAATTTTGACATGATTTTGAGTTTGGATGATCATCAAGCCTATACAAACACTAAGGGTAAGATAGAAATTGTCATTGACACTAGTGATGATCATAGTTTGATGACATGCTATGTTTCCATGATTTGGATTTGACATAAATGCAACTTGAGTGGTTTATATTACTTCTCTTGACTTCATTTGAGTACCTTGAGTTAGCAATTTTTGGGATCGCCCATTGTTACTTGAGCGTAAACATAGCACTTATCTCGGGTATCACATACTTCAAGTTAGCATCTCCATCCATGACCTCAAGCAATGATACACACAGTTACCTTGAGCCGACTTACTGATACTCACCTTGAGTTGGTTACTCATTTAGGTTGGGTGGACTTTGAGTGGCGTACCCTAAGTTGGGACTATTGGTTCACCTTCACTTGATGTGATTGCATTGGCCTAAATACCATCATCACACACCTTGTGAGTGGCATCACATATTTTGGTTTGGCTACATGCTTGCCTTGAGTGCCATGTGCATGCTTGGAGTGGCTAACATATGCATTTCAAGTGCCTTTTTATGGTTCACGACTAGAGGCACAACCATACCTACCTCATTGATAACCACTTTGAGTTGAGCACCCACCTAGCACTCACTTAGGGTTGCTTTGTATGGTGAGCCCCCCCACCTTAAGTTCCACACCATGTATAGTGTTGGCCATCATGAGGTTCTTACCAATGAAACTCTAGTACTAATACTGGTTTAATATTCTTCACCCTACATTTGAATTTGTGATCAGAAGATATAAGCTTAGCACACATGTAGCACAAGCCTTGTGCATGAATTTCTCCTATGTTATTACTAGTGAGGTCTCTTTCATGAGGAGTATGATCTGAATAGGTGCATGCTCTTTTTTGTTAATTTATCAGCAACACGAAGCAGTCATAGGTGCTTTTTCATTCTTCGGGGCAAGCTCTTATGACATATTATTGAATAGGTAATTTTCTATCTAAACCCATGACAATCTCATTGTTGGTATGTTGTGCCATCGATACCTCGGAGCACTCCAATGTATCATGAAAGCAATGTTCCCATTGTACAGGAGGAGAGTATGTAGGTAGAGAAGTCGCTATTGCAAGGGGTGGAGGACAAGAAGGGGTTGCACATGTGGATAAGACAATCATAGGTGATCTAAGTGAGGAGTCTAGAGTATAAGAATAATTTGAGAATGTATCCCAAACATTAGACCAACTATGAACACCTTTGTTTGAGATCATGCTACAAATAGTAGAATTTATTGATCCACATATGTATTATCATTGTGAACAATGGGGATGCATCTCATTTCCCTCTTTAAGCACCACTCCAAGTCGAATGAGAAATAGTTTCTTTCCAAGCTATATGTTGCTTACGATTGTTGTATTTTGATAATCTCAACTCCATTAAAAAATACATCAAACCATCCTCACCAGAGCTTGGCCAAATGCTTGCTACTAATCATCCAATATTTAATAATCACTACCCATGATTTCCCTTTTGGAATTCTCTTAATCATATCTGCTTTGGTTGTTGTGGGCATCCTAATGCTCCTTCTTAAAACAAAACTATCAAAAGAATACCCATTGATAGAGATAGTAGTAGAAGCACTTGCAAATAGAGCCCTAATTATTTGACACAAAGTTGAACCAAAACACATTTCTATAGGACTACCAACATGACCTCCCACCATACTTTATCATATGCCTTTTCCAAGTCCATGTTCATTAGTATGAAATCCTCTTTGGTAGTTACATTAGTGTCAATTTTGAGCACCACATTTAGTATGGCATCATGTATATGTCACCCATGCATAAACCTATATTACATGTTGTGTATCAGCTTAGCCAACCCAAAAATTGATCCTAAGAGCCAAGGTTTTGGCCATGATTTTAAAGGGAGTAGTAAGCATGGTGACCTGGGGGGTCCACCTATAGAAAATCCTCTATGTAACATGCATTCAAATGATATTACAAAATACCCTTTCTTTACATGCTATAAGGCCTTAAAATAGCTCCTTTTACTTTACTAAACTTATAGATTTTTTTTCAAATTGTAATTTAATAACCCCTTTTGTAAATACAATCTTGTAAATTTTACTAAATATAATACCATTTCTTTTGAACTCACGTGGTATCTTACATGTTCTATAAGGTGAACTCCCCTGGCATGGTGAGTGCATGCTAATTACTTGGAGCCTCCTCATAATAGCTTTTGCGACAAGCTTAATGACTCCTCGATTAACTTCAATGCACTCCATTTGTTGATCACAATTATTATGCACCAATTAAAGGCCATGAATTGTTGGATGAGCCATTTGCAATCTAGTGAGAGAGTGGATCTCTCACCAAAGTTTTTCTTTTACACATGGAATGTTCATAGGCTCACCTTTGACCTACAAATGCAAGTAGTTTATGGCCTCATCAATAGACATAAGCCCCATGCAATAGCACTACAAAAGGTCAAATTGGATGAGGATGCATATAGACTTCAATAATAAAGTAGGGGATGGAAGTTTTGTAGCAACAATTGTTGAAATAAGCAATGAATGGGTCACAGTTGCATTGATGTAGGCCTCGAATCTATTTGCATGTAGGGCCAAGCAATGATAGTTTATAAAGGGGCAAATGAGGGACAAGTCGCATCCACCCCATTGGGTCACTATCGATACTTCCTAGCACCTAGATGTTGCCACCCCTACAATCCTTTAACCACCATTTTCTTTGTGAAGAGAGGACACTCCCAATGCACTCATCCATCCAATCTATATGTGGGTCTATGTGCATATGTTGCATATTTGTATATACTTGTTTATGTGTATATGTATTCCTACTACTTACATGCTACCACCCCTATTGTCCTTTAACCATAGCTTTCCTAGTGAATAGAGGACACCCCCAATGCATCATCTGTCTATGTGCATATGTGTATGCATATTTGTATATACTTGTCTTTGTGTATATGTGTTCCTATTGAGCATATATGCATGCGTAATTCTATGTGTCAATGTGTGTTCATTTGTATGCATGTGTATACATGTGCACTAATGTGTACGTGAATGTATGTGTGCACATTCACATGATGGTAGAGAGAGAGAGAGAGAGAGAGAGAGAGAGAGAGAGAGAGAGAGAGAGAGAGAGAGAGAGAGAGAGAGAGAGAGAGAGAGAGAGAGAGAGAGAGAGAGAGAGAGAGAGAGAGAGAGAGAGAGAGAGAGAGAGACTGTGTGTGTGTGTGTGTGTGTTGCGAGTGAGCAATTCACAAATTACATAGTTAGCTTCTTAGGTTCAATGGTATGCAAGAGTTGTTACCACATTGCATAGTAAACAATCTAGGGAGTACAATGCTAAGAAATACATATAAATAAGTATGAACTATCAAGATTTGATGGTAGAGAATGGAATGGAGCCATGCGATAAAAAGATAATATGATATAAAATTCAACAAACTTGCAAAAAAATAGAAAACACAAATTATTTGAGAACTAAAGAGCATTAATCAGTTGCAAGTCTTAGGGGACCACATTGCTTGTTATCCACTTTGTACTATGTAAATGATACTTGAGTTGATGAAGTCATGGAAGACATAATTTGTTATGGATCAACCATAAGAGCCTCCTTTTCTCAAGAAGCATATGTGACTTGATCAAATTGCTATCATGATAGGAGAACTGTTGTCAAGAGTGATAGCTTTTCGTTTCAATTTCCACTATAATCGGAGAAAAATAGGATAAGGGCAAGGACATATGGGAGGAGTAAATATGGAGAAAGATGGGACAAACACAAGGATGTATGGAGGAGGGGTGGGATTGCCATGTAAGGGGAATCGATCAATAACATAGAATTGTCATGAAAGGTAATAACTTATTCCTATGGGGGAAGGGTGCATCCTATGCGAAAGCAAGGAGAGATGGGAATTAATTGTGAGGCTTGTAAGATGATTTTCCATCATCCATATTTTGGAGGTTGCGGTTCCATGTCTTGGGGGATTGAATGTGAGGGAGTGGAGTAGCAAGTATTGTGTACAGAATGTATACACATCCACTAACTCTTTGTGGAAGGGAGAATGTCTAGCAGATGGTGGTTTGAGGGGACTACAATTTGTCAAAGGAGATGGAAAATTAATGACATGCATTGCATATGTACAACACAAGAATAATGCTTACAGTGGGTCTTAAATACGTAAGGATGGCCTAGTGGTTTTGAGTGGGTGTATAGTCTTGTGAGTTCACGTGAACTTCTAGTGTGTATGTTTTGCATGTGTCTATGTATGCAATAATGTTTATGTAAATGTGTGTGGGCACATGCGTATGAGGATCCAAAGAGAGAGAGAGAGAGAGAGAGAGAGAGAGAGAGAGAGAGAGAGAGAGAGAGAGAGAGAGAGAGAGAGAGAGAGAGAGAGAGAGAGAGAGAGAGAGAGAGAGAGAGAGAGAGAGAGAGAGAGAGTGTGTGTGTGTGTGTGTGTGTGTGTGTGTGTGCACATGTGTATTAATGGCACTCACTCAAGCATTTAAAGAGTGCATTCATTACAAAATCTCCTTGCTTCTTGTCCCATGTATATATATTTATATATCATTGTAACCCATTAAATGCAACTAGTATGTTGAACACCAATGTAGCCAAAGGGGTTATTTTATTTCTAAAATACCCCAAGAAAATATGTTATTTGGCATAAGCCTAGGGGAGGGGTTAGTTTGCATGAACCAAGGTCCTAGGTGAGGAAAATATACCTAAGGTTTCAAATGGGGATTAGGTATGTGTGTGCATGTGCATCTATTTATGTCTATATCAATGGCACGCACTTAAGCATTTAAAAAAATCCATTCATTACATCAACCTACTTTCTTCTTGCCCCATGTATAAAGTTACATATCTCATCTTATGTTGAGCCGCCAATGTAGCCAAGGAATCAAAGGGTTCACAAAATAAATTGTGAATTATTTTGTTTCTAAAATGCCCCAAGAAAATGTAGCTAAGAAAATATGTATATTTGGCATAAGAGTGCATGAGGCGCAATGGATTAATTTTACCCAAACCAAGAATTTGGTGAGCGAAACATGCAAGCCACGGTGATTTGAAGAATGATTGAGTGGAATCCCTTTCTATTAAAATAATCTTCATGGTTTTGTCTTGGGGCAATGGTAAGGATATTGCTACCATCTAATGTACCTATCATGAATGCTAACCTTAAAGTCCTTGAAACAAATTTGCAAATTAATCATTTGTTATGCAGATGGCCACTTAATATACATATTGTGCAATCCAGACGTGACCTATTCATCATAAAACTCCAAAATAACCATTTGAGACGTAAAAGATATTGTGATGCCAGGAGGTATATTCCATAGTGGATTCCATGAGGTTTTGCAGTGAATTTCGTAAAACTATATTTATTTGTCGAAGCTCATACACAAGGTGGATTCCTTGTGCGAAAAGTAGATGGGGACGCCTGTCCTTTTCGGGTGTCACATTAATTTAATGTGCAAGTGGGTGATTCCATAACGGGTGATTTCGCAAAATACATATTTAAATTAATGGACGTTTATGAGTTTAGAGTGTGCACTCGTACTAAATTGAGGTTAAAATAGTTCCAACCTATTCATTTATTTTGTAGCCGAGGACTGCTAAGTATTCAAATTTGTCGGTTTAATTTTATTATTTTCTAACAATTGTGAATGCTTCAGTTGATGTGTAGAGCAGGCGGCAACGGCACTGGGAAGCACTGGGCGATAGCGTGTATTCAAGTTATTTAGAAGAAATTATCATTTTTATGGGTGCACGTCTTTGGCGTGGCACCAATATTTATTTTAATGCACTTATTTATTGAAGCGCTTGACATATATTTATTATTTTGTATGCGCATGGACACAGAGTTTTAATATTCATTATTGGTCATTGAATTTGGGTACAGCTCGACTCTTGGGACGCCCAACCGCTTTATTCTTTATTTGGACAAAAGCAAACAAAAAAGCTAGAGCATGCTAATTGTGAATTTGGGCTATTTTTGAGCTGGGAGATGAATAAAATATTAAATACATGCTTTGTGGAGCGCTCACACAAGGCATGGGGGGAGATTGTACCCAATTGGTCCTTTTGCTTCATGTTGTGCAAGTCTATTCTCTTGGATTTTGAGCTTAAAGTAGAGTTCTTTGTCCTTGGGGACCTTTCGACACTCGTTACGTACGCATACAGCATCTGATTTGTGCACTATATTGAGACTGTATAAATCACCTATAAGTCCCAAATTTGAGCTACTCGCAAGCCGATATAGGGCCACACAAACCAACTTCTCACTACTCTTTGGTAATTTGCATTATTGTGTCGCATTTGTGGTACTAATTTTGATACAAGATATTTGAATGTGATCTTACTAACTCATAGTCTACTTTTAAACATTCGATTTGAGTAGCTACCTAAAAGCCCTTGCTCCATAAATGAATGTTTGTGGTCACAAATAGGCCCAACATACTTGTCAGTCATGTCTTTGATGGGCTATCCTAGTAGGATGAGCAACCCAACAACCTCGGGCTATGCACTCCATTAAAAATTGCAAATACATCATCTCATCATGCTTATCATCTTGATTACTTAATAGTAACTCAAATGTAGCCACAACAATGATAATACACTAATATCAAAATTTTTTATCACGCTTTTGCCATCCATTACTTGTCAAAAAATACAATAATATTTTATGAGATACTTGTACAAAAATCTTGGCAATTAGACTTAAAAACACAAAACAAACAAGGACTCAAGTTTTTAGAAGTTCATCTTTCATTAATCCTTTTTCACACTCTTGATCACATCCAATTGACTAGATACAAAGGAGTCAAGTGTGTCCATGATAGTGAGTCATCTTTCTTCAAATGATTTCTTTTCCTTTGTTGTTGCTTTTTGGTTGGCCATGTCGAGTAGTGCTAGCCATATCACTAAGAGAGTCCTCTATCCTTTTGTCCTTCTTTTGGCATACTCCTTGGGTGCTTGTTTGATCAGGCCCAGCTTTGGGGGCTCATTTGAGGCAATGTCTTCTGCAACATTTGCACTTGCCTCATTGGAGCAGTTGTAGTGTTATCTTCAGAGAAGACATACTACTTACAGTTGAGAAATGTGCATCATTGACAACATTGGCATGATTCCACAAATATTCATGCACAAGATCATACCACTGGCAAGTGATCTTGTGATCATTGCCTAATATTGCATTATGGGCCTTGTCCTTTCAATAAGACTCATAGACATGTCCCCAACATTTCCTGCATGCCTCTCCATCCTTATCGAACTCTAGAAACAAATGAAGCTAGATGTGTGGCCACTACCACTGGCAAGTGATCTTGTGATCATTGCCTAATATTCCATTATGGGCCTTGTCCTTTCCATAAAACTCATAGACATGTCCCCAACGTTTTCTGCATGCCTCTCCATCCTTATCAAACTCTAGAAACAAATGTAGCTAGATGTGTGGCCATTGTGGACCAAATATCCACTTCTTGCTTCAGTGGTGGTTGAAAAACTCTGCGCTCATCAACCCTTGAATGTGGATGAACTACACTATCGATGTATCCTTCCATTGGGACATTTGTTTTTTGGTTGCTATTGTTTGATTTTGTGCTTGGGATGCGGATTCGTGATTCTTTTCTTTCCTTGCTCTCTTTGGTTTAGGAGGTTTTGCTACATTGAACTCAGATGAAGTCCCTTGTGGGCATTGCTTGTTTGTAGTTCCAAGCGGTGTGGCACTAATGACACCTGGGTCTCAATCACATCAATATCATCATAAGTGTCTTACATCATATCACAACTTGTAGCCTAGAATCCTTGTTTAGGAGATGGATGTTGCATTTGCAGGGGGCTAGGGTGAGGGTTATGTGATATTGATCGTACAACTGCCTCTACACCTAGTTGTCTTGGATGTTGAAATGGAGTAAATTGAGGGGACAAGGGCTCATCAAAGGAGGGAAGCTTGCACATGCACTCACTAGAACACCCCCACTCAAGCATTGGCTTGGAATATGGGGAGTCCAAGTAGCCACATTAAAACACATTAAGTCATTACTATACACAACATCTTGACTCATTTGGGATATAAAGTATTGATATTCCTCCATGGGGCTACTATCTTGAGAGTCCGTTATGCTTCAACCTTGAACATGGTAAACAATTGCCATGTGTTAAAATGAGATTTTTTTCTTTTGGATTTTGCTATAATCAAGTGCGAAGCTCAAAAGACACAACCTTATATGTATATGTACATACTTATTTCTACCTAATTATGTCTACACAAGTAGTACATACTTATATCTATGTAGATAGTACTCAATGCATAAA
Organism: Lygodium microphyllum; assembly: GCF_053477565.2. NCBI lineage: Eukaryota > Viridiplantae > Streptophyta > Polypodiopsida > Schizaeales > Lygodiaceae > Lygodium > Lygodium microphyllum. The sequence continues at coordinate 83,027,331 of NC_141140.1, forward strand.
GTTTTGATTACATATCATCAAGAGTACTTGGCAACATCAACAAGAGGTGAAAGAAATACAATTGCAAAGCATCATTGCATTAATAGTATACTTAATGATATCATTATTTCCAATTTCAATGCACACTTATTTTCAATTTCGAATTCCAATTTCCAATTAACAATATACTTATGTGCATTCAATGCTTAACAATACACTTATTTCCAATTTCAAGTTAACAATATACTTAACAACATACTTATGTGTGCACAATGCTATCTATTCTTAGGGTCAATCCTATACATTCATTAACATGATTTAACACGTATTCTAGATACCCATATGCATAGCTTTCAATCACAAATGGTACTCAAATTAAATTACATACATGACAATATATCCAACAAGTTCCATCAGGTTACACATCACGAAACGAGGCACTTCATATATCACAATCATAAGGATACTCATAAGAACATAGACCTAATTATTTTTCCGATGAAATGGGGTTTAGGTTTTATGACATACGATGTTTGTTGTAGTTTTCTAAGTGGAGCTTAATATCGACCAATTACCATTACTGCTAAAACATGATAGCAATGCTTACCCTGAATGCATCTATCATGACGAGCAATGGCTTCCACAAAATGAAGTTCCCTATATGCATCTCTAATTATATTTGGTAGTCATTACAAATGAGATGTACAAACAACAATTACAAACCCATTAGATGTAGCTACATTTGAATTTCAGCATCTCTAGTTGTCCCTCCTAGAAAACAAATAGCAAAATGAGTAGTAGATTGGGCCTCCTTGATAGCTTGCAAAAGAACCACCCAAATGATCAGCAATAAATGGTAGGTGTAGTATGCAACCATAAACGATAGCTCCAGATGGATTCGTGCTGCACGTATACTAGTCCTATGCAACATGAAGAAGAAGGATGAATGCAAAACAAGAGAGAAGGGCTCCATAGGTGAAAGGTGATTGGAGGAAGATATGGTGGATAGATTAGAGCAGGGGAGCTGCCCTGCCTTGTTCATGCCCAAAATAGGGCGGGGGAAGCATTGAATGCCCACCCTTATGCCCTCAATTGTCTGTGGCTTGTGTAAACATAGGCTACCCAAACTAGCAAACCCTCTTTTTCATTGGCCCATTTTGAAGGGTTGGGTGGGCATAGCTTGGTGTGTAACTAGCCTCACTCTCCTCCCTCTCACTCACCACATTGCCACTACCATTTACCATTGTGCCTTTGTCCACCACTCCTTCATGTTCACTATTGCTTCACCGTGTTCATTGCTGCTTCTCCCTACTCATTGCCTTGTTCAAAACACCACTTTACCATACTCACCTCGCCACCCTATTTGCAATGCCACTCTTCATTGTTTGCCTAGTCACCCTTTCCGCTCCCTAATGCACCTTCTCTTCTATTTGGTTGACACTTGGTCGGAGAGATATGTGTGTGTGTGTGTGTGTGTGTGGTTTTACCACCTGATGTGCTTCCTTACACCTTCTCAATGCCATTGTCCTCCATTGTTGGCTACCTAACCAAGAGTGCTATGAGTTATGCCTTCAATAGCTGGCTTACTTTGTAGACCTCTATCGCTTTCCTTTGAAGGGCCACCAAGCAAGTTAGCCACTTTTGTTGCATCATGTGCAATAATAGCAACAATGCCACATCCTCCAAGAGAGCCACAAGAAGCACTGCCATAAACTAGGTTACTGTCTCTAGCTATAGCTTGTTACCTCAACTCTCCAATGTTGCACGCACGCACACGCACACACACACGCATGCATGCACACGCACACATGCACACTTTTTTTTGGGTAATATCACACACACACACACACACACACACACACACACACACACACACACACACACACACACACACACACACACACACACACACACACACACACACACACACACACACACACACACACACACACACACACACACACACACACACACACACACACACACACACACACACACACACACACACACACACACACACAGAAAAAAAGGAAAAAAGGGGTTTGAAATTTGAAATTTGAACTAGGCTTGGTGAGTTTTCCAAGTTTGGGAAGCCTTTAGTGGTTAGCCATAGTTTAAATAATAAGATAGTATAGATAATATGACTTAAAACATAAACCCAAATTAATATATAACATTTGAACAAAAGTTATGTCATACATCCCCAAGCCAAGATGTTGCACACCTTTTTAATGACAATAAATAGATAGATGAATATGCTATTAGAGTTTACTCTATTGCTTCCAAGAAGGCATATTAAAGTCTACACTATTGCTTATAGGAAGGCATATATAATTAAGACCAATGATACTATGTAGCCCACAAATTAAATTTCATTTAGACCCAAAGCTAACCAAAGGACTACACTCAACATTGGAGCTAAAGGTGGATACACGTCGAACTTTTTGGCATCAATAAAGATGTTCTCAGTGGACTAGTTAATGCTCTAGATAGATCAAAAGTGCGAAACAAGCAAAATCTTGACACATATTTCTAATACAAGGTATAAATGCTAGTTCTATCCTTTCTTGCAAGGTTTGACTATGCCCATTGTTGTTTTTACCCTACAAGATATTTAAATCCGATTATAGCCATTCAAAAAGAACACATTTCTAGCCTAAACTAAGTTATATTGTGAACTATAAAAACTACAAATATATGCAATTTGATTCAAAAATCTCTCTAAAATTTTGAGGTAATGGTTTATGTATCTACTACAAAAAAGTAGTTTGGGAATATTGAAATCGTGTGGAGCTGGATGTTTTAGGTTTTTTTCTTAAATGGGCGAAGGACTAGCCTGAGAGATGGCAAATTTCACAGAATGGAATTTTAAGGCCCGGTTCAGACAGAGACGACAATGCTAATGTCTCCCACCCAACTAGCAGGTGCCATGTGGAAGGCCGTGTTTAGACGACGTGGCAAGTAGCAGCTGTCACATGTCCACGTCATGCCCGAAATCATATCGATTTCTTTCGATGACCTCCCCTCTCTATGCACCCAAACATTGATAATTTGACATGCCAGCATTTGCCAATCTATTAACTAATAATGATTTGATTTTATTTAGCTAAACTACTTGATTTTTAACGTTTGAGAGATCCCAATGTTAAAAATCAAACTACCTTCAACATTTGAAATACTCTCCATTTCTAACATTCTTTGTAACATTATAAAAGAAACCATTTCCTTTGTTGTCACACATTTATTCTTCTTTTTCTTGAAGTTGCACTTGGAGTTTACAAAGCTCGGCATTGGCCACTTGAAGGTAAAGCGTGCCACCATATGTGTGTCATTTCCAAAGCATGTTTAATGTTTTTTCTTTACCATTTTGAAATTATCTTTTTATGTTCATAGGTGCAAGCATAGGTGCACGTGTGACACAAAGGTATGTTTACTTTTCAAGCCCATATATCAAAGCGCATAAGTAGATATTTCTCTCTCTCTTTGCTAATTAGCTCTTTTTTTAAAATTTTTAGGTAATATGAACAAATACCAATTCGATTCCCATGTTGATGGTGAAGAGAACGCTATTTCTCAACCCATGTTCTCTCAATCCACTTACTATCCCTTCTCAACCTCTCCTTTCTCCATGCCCCCCAATGGCTTCACCGCCATGTTGACATCCCCCTTACTTACCTTCCCCTTCTTCTTTAGAATACTAACACCCCCCCTGTAAGGGCTTTGTAGCTATACCATGCCGTTGCTACCGATTGCACCTATATAGGGAGTAGTAGTGACTCAAAGCCCTGCCTTGTTTCCACTCTACGTGTGATTCCCTATGCCCAATGGTGAACCCTCTTATGTGCGGCGTCACGAGGTGTAGTCCTGGGATGTGTCTATGTTGTCCCGCTTTTTGGATTGAATAATACAATAGTATACCTTGAGCTCATATTGTGTTACCTTTCTGTGCCGTGTTGAGTGCGTAACGAGTGCAGGTTTATCACACTTGGTATCAGAGCAACTCTTGCTCGGAGTGAAGGAGTGCTCACGGAAGCAGGAGGAAAGATCTAGTGCCCCGAAGAGATCGAAGTTGTAACGACACACAGCGCGATGCCCCGTGTCATGTCGCCCCATGTCGCATCGCCCCCCCGACGCGTCACCCCGGCATGACGCCCCAACCACATGGAGGATGAAAGGGAGAACGTCACCCTCCCAACACTGGAGGAGAGGAAGAAGAGTAGGGGACAAGAATGGAGAGTGGCTCAGGAGGAGAAAGTGGCCGGACTAGAAAGACAGTTAGATGGTATGTCAGGCATGCTAGAATCAATATGGAGGAACATGCAGATGAAAGAAGAGGAGGAAGAAAGGAGGAAAAAACTAGAAGTAGAGCAGGGCTATAGAGAATGGGTGATTCAACAATAAGAAGAGGAGAAAAGACACCGAATGCAAGAGGAGATGGATAGAACAGGTAGAGAGGAGACATCTAGGAGGGCGCAAGATACAAGGAAGGAGAAGGAGAAAGTAGTAGAATTAGGAAGCAAAAAGAAAGACAAGAAGAAGGAGAAGAAGCACCATCGCAAAGAAGAGGGAGATAGCAGTAGTTCAGAAGATGATTATGGAAAATTCAAGATGCCCCAACCCGCCAAGTACAAGGGAGAGAGAGATGGTTTGGTTCTGAAGAAGTGGATCGCAGAGGTGGACAGGTACTTAAAGTATTCACGAATTACTGAAGATAGGAAGGCGGAGGTGGCAGCCATTTACTTGGAGGAGGACGCTGCCAGTTGGTACTTGCTAGAACAAGAGTAGGGCCACACAATCTGTTCGTGGGAAGAACTCCAGGAAGAACTAAAGGACTACTTTATTCCAAAGCAGGAGAAATTCAAAGTGAGAGATGAATGGAGGAACCTCAAGCAAACACAGGGAAAGATGAAAGAATATGTTAGCAAATATAGGCAGATCATGCTGCAGCTACCAAACATGGATACACATACTAAGCTACATGGATTTTTGTTTGGGATGCAAGAATGGGCGAGAAGAGATGTGGAGAGACAGGAGCCAACAAGCTTAGCAGAAGCCATGAGAATGGCCGAACGACTGGTGGACCTGGAAGGCAGAAGAACAACACAAGGGAATCAAAACAGGTTCAACAACAACTTCAACAACACCTTCAACAACAACAACTCATGGAACCAGAGGCCCAATGCTCCTAGAGGGGCATTCACAGATACAAGGAGCCAAAACAACACTACCACCATGGCCGTATCACAAACCGCCTTAGTATCGAGAGGAGCAGCAGGGAGATGGGGAAACAATCACTACAGGCCAACCCCTAGTACATCCTATGGGCCGGTAGGATCAAACACGTCATGGTGGAGACCCCCAGGCCCGTTCGTCGGAATCAGATGCTTCAAATGTGGGGGTCCACACTACTACTAGCTTCGTCAAGTGGATCAAGGGTGAATGCAACTAGTGCATATGGAGGAGAAGAACTACAACCACTGCGAATCCAGGAAATCCCTAATGGGAGTGAAGAAAGCATGGACCACCCAATGGTGGGGTCAGTTAGCGCCCAACCCCAATGCATGGCAGCCAGAGTAGCAACAATCCATCATCTATACATCAAAGGCTAAGTGGGCGAGGGTAACCAACCTATCATGGTGGACACAGGAGCAACACACAACTTCATGACACTAGGGTGTGCAGCAAAACATGGATTAAAACTGTTGAAGGCCCCAGAAGGATTAACAGTGACATTCGCACAAGGAGAAGCCAAGGAGGTGAAATAAGTCTTTGCAGTCCAAGTAGCAGTCGATAAGTGGAAGGCGAAACTCAACTTCTTAGTAATCCCCATGGATGATTTTGAAGTGATACTGGGATTGGAATTCTATGACAAGTATGTCATTGCAATGTTTGGTAAAGGTGTAAATGAAATGATGCTAGATATGCAAGGAGAAGGCGTCAGAGTACCATGTGAAAGAATGCAATTGCCTGGCAGGACCCCAATCAAAGTGCAAATGAAGGAGAATAAGCCAGGAGTAGCATGCCAAACAATGAAACAGACTACAACCCAACCAAAGGGCCAGACCCAAAGTGTATCATGGCTTGCAGTGCCAAGCAAGTCGAAAAATCAGTCAAACAAGGAGATATGGTCTATCTATGCATGATCCGACCGATTGAAGAAGAAGAAAGTGGCAAGAAACCCAGACAACAGAACAAGAAAACAGAGGTGGCAGAAATACTGGAAGAGTTCAAAGATGTGATGCCAGCCGAGTTGCCCAAGGGTGTACCACCCAAGCGAGATGTAGATCACAAAATTGAGCTAATCCCAGGGTCTGCCCCACCAGCCCGAGCTCCCTATCGCATGAATCACACTGAACTAATGGAACTGAAGAAGCAACTACATGAACTAGAAGAACAAGGATTCATCCGCCCTAGCAAATCCCCCTTTGGTGCCCCAGTGTTATTTGTAAAGAAGAAGGATGGGGGACTCAGACTCTGTGTAGATTATAGGGCCCTTAACAAAATCACCATAAAAAACAAATACCCCATGTCCCTAGTAGAGGATCTCTTAGATAGGTTACACGGGGCCAAGTACTTTAGCCAAATTGACCTTAGATCAGGATACCACCAAATCTGCATAGCCAAAGAAGATATCCCCAAAATAGCATTCCACACCCGATATGGTAGTTTTGAGTGGCTAGTACTAGGATTCGGCCTAAGCAATGGGCCAGGCACGTTTTGTGGCCTCATGGATGGAGTCTTTAGACCGGAGATAGACATCTTTGTCATTATCTACATAGATGACCTCCTAGTCTACAACAAAACATTAGAAGAACATAAGCAGCACCTACGCTGAGTTTTTGAGAAACTGTGGTAGCACCAGTTATATGCCAAGCCGGAAAAATGTGAGTTTGCAGTGAAAGAGTTGGAGTTCTTAGGCTTTATTGTAGGAGCAGATGGAATCAAAGTGGACCCTAAGAAGGTGGAAGCCGTCCAAAGATGGCCCGTACTCAAGAATGTAAGAGAAGTGTGGGAGTTCCTCGGCTTCACAGTGTTTTGCCGAAGATTTATAAAAGATTATAGCCTCATCATTGCCCCCCTCTCCCACCTCACCAAGGAAGATCACCCTTTTACATGGGGGAATGAGCAACAGGAAGCCTTTGAGCAAATGAAGAAGTGCATGAGCCAAACTCCTGTCCTAAAGGTGCCAAACTTTACCAAACCCTTTGAAATTTGCACAGATGCATCCGACTACGGCATAGGAGGTGTCCTGGTACAGGAGGGTCACCCCATTGCTTATGAGTCAAAGAAGTTCACCGGTGCTGAAACAAGGTGGAGCACGCATGAGAAGGAAATGTTGGCAGTCATACACTGCCTTAGAAAATGGAAGCATTATGTTCAAGACAAGCATACAGTCGTCTTCACCGACAACATCTCCCTCAAATACTTCCAATCTTAGCCCAAGTTATCGGCAAAGCAAGCCCGCTGGCTAGACTTCCTAGCCAAATTCGACCTGGAGATTAAACATAAACCCAGCTCCACTAACAAGATAGCAGATGCATTGAGCCGGAAAGCTGACCTAAAAGCTGTCAGTGTGGTCAGCAGCAACTTCATAGAACTCGTCAAAGAGGCCCTAGAGCAAGACCAAGAAATGCACAATCAAAGATGCGGAAGCAGAGAAGACCCCACACGGAATGTACACCTTAGAGGAAGGTATCCTTTTTCTAGGCAAGAGATTGTATATCCCCAACAATGTGGAATTGAAGAAACTCATACTGCATGAGATACATGATGGCAAGATTGGAGGCCACAAAGGGCAAAGCAAAACCTTGGAGGCCCTCAGGAAGCAGTTCTTCTGGCCAAACATGAAGGAAGAAGTAATAGACTACATCAAAACTTGCCCCACTTACCAAATGGTCAAAGCACCACGATCAAGACCAGCAGGTTTACTACAGCCATTACCAGTACCCAGCCGCCCTTGGGACGTCATCAGCATGGACTTCATTGTGGAACTACCTGAGTCCCATGGGTACACAATCATCTTTGTAGTGGTGGACTATTTTTCCAAACAAGCTCACTTCATCCTAGCCAAACCACCACTGAATGCCAAGGAGGTAGCACGCCTCTTCTTCACACATGTATTCAAACTTCATGGCTTATTGCTGGCTATAGTATTAGATAGAGATGGAAGATTCATGAGCGACATGTGGAATGAACTTTTCAAGACTCTGGAAACACAATTGAGATTCTCATCATCCTTCCACCCACAGACAGATGGACAGATAGAACGAGTCAACCAAGGCATCGAAGATTATCTCCGAAGCTATGCCCGAGTGGACCAGAAAGATTGGGCATTGTACCTTGATGTTTTGGAATTCCACTATAATAGCTCCATCCTCTCGGCAACCGGATACACCCCCTTCGAGTTAGCAACAGGAAAAGAAGTCATAACACCATTGGCCTTAGCATCCGGAGCGGCCAAAGTGGAAGATCAAGATGCAGAAGAATTCTTGAAAAAATGGAGAGACCGCAATGCAGCAGCTAAACAAAGCCTAGAGCAGAGCAAGATCACCATGACAGAGCAAGCAAACAAAAAGAGAAAGGCTGTACTATTCGCCAAAGGAGACATGGTCCTAGTGAGCTCTAAGAATATGTCACTTCCCAAAAACATGACCCCCAAGTTCAATCACCGTTACTATGGACCCTACCGAATCACTCAAGTGCTGAACGAAGTCACCTACAAGCTGGACCTGCCAGTCAGTGTTTGTGTTCATAACGCATTTCATGCTCGTCTTCTACGTAGGTTCTATCCCGACAACCAATGGGGACAGCGCGTACCAATGCTCCATTCCAACGGTCCCTTCGAAGTAGAAGCCTTCCTCCGACGCCGGGAACAAAGAGGCTTCCCCGAATACCTCACCAAGTGGCACGGGCGTCCACTCAAGGAGGCCACTTGGATCTCAGAAGTGGAGGCCCGCGGATGCGGAAAGGATGCCTTTGCCCTTTGGCTCGAGGAGAACCCCCCAGCTCCTTCCAACGACCCTTGAGCCTTTCTAGTACTTCAACAAATAATGCGGTTCTCAAGCATAAACCCACACGTGCCCCCACTCCTCAAATGTAATTGAGTCGAGGGTGGACCCGCATGGTAGCAATCATCCAAAAAATAACTCCAGCAAATAAAAAGCCCCAACATCCTAGTGCGGCAGACACTGGCCAGTCTGATAGCATAGACTGTGTTAAGACCCCGCGGTCCCTTAGACCGGCAGACACTGACCAGCTTGATAGGAAAAGTTGCGTTAAGACCCCGGATGAGTCAAATAACAAACGCTACCCTTAGATTGCTGAGGTCAGCAATCCAGTAAGCGGGGGTGAGTGTAAGGGCTTTGTAGCTATACCATGCCGTTGCTACCGATTGCACCTATATAAGGAGTAGTAGTGACTCAAAGCCCTGCCTTGTTTCCACTCTACGTGTGATTCCCTATGCCCAGTGGTGAACCCTCTTATGTGCGGCGTCACGAGGGTGTAGTCCTGGGATGTGTCTATGTTGTCCCGCTTTTTGGATTGAATAATACAAGAGTATACCTTGAGCTCATATCGTGTTACCTTTCTGTGCCGTGTTGAGTGCATAACGAGTGCATGTTTATCCCCCCCCCTTACCATGACTTTGACAAAGACGTTGAAGCATGTCAAAAAAAGTGGGCTGCAATATTAGGTCAATACAAGATTGATAAGGCTCATAATTCAGTGTCCGAAAACGATAGGCATCACACTTGCAAGTGGTATGATGTGGTGGATGAATACTACCATAATAGGGCATCCGTCAATTGTGTCTTCCATGCGGCATCTACCACCTCTAACCATAATGTGGGTGTTATGGGGAAGGATACAATTATTGAGGGAGACTCTCACGCAAACCAAAACAAAGTTCAACAATCTTTGTCTTCATCTCATCAAACCACTCCTAAATGTGAAGATTCTTTGGCTAACATGGCCGAAACCAGTCGAGCACTTCTTGATCATCTCAAGGAGACCTCAGTTCGACAAGAGGCTATAGAGAATAGATGCCTAGATATCCTTGCACAATTCCAAGCTACCATGATTGGATTTCTTGATCAAGCTAATAAATAAGTTAAACTAAATTGTAATGATTGAATCTTTGTTAACGTATTAACTTGTCAATAGTTAGCTTATGCTATCAATGGCTGCTATAAAAAATATCACTACTATATATGTGTATATTGAAGACCTAACACAAGGGAATAATTCTTCTCACTAATATAGATGTGTGTAGACAAGTTAAAATGGTAATCTCCAAAAAGATGGCCTTGTTTTGTGCATGGTTGTGCTCCTTGGCAATCACAGAACTTCTTGTACCTAGCCATATGCACATTGATGAGGCTTGCTACAAATGTGGTTGCATCTAATTCACTGTATGGGCCGTTCAAGAAACGTTACAAATACAATTAATCGTATGAAGGGCCATTAGCGTAGAAAGGCTTGGGCTTATGCACGTCCACAACATTTTCTTGAACATTACTTGCGAGGTTCTTACTCGACAAGTATGTTTAGGTGACGACTTTGCATCAACAAAGAGGCTTTTCATTACTTGTGTGGTAAGCTTACTCCACAAATGGAAAAGAAAACTACTAATATGCGAGGCACTTTAAGTACTAGTACACATGTTTGTCTTGCTCTTCATAGATTGACCTCTGGCACATTATTAGAGGCCTTAGCAGATTTGCATGGGTGTGCAAAGAGCATTGCTTGTGGCATAGTCAGACTTTTGTAAGGCCATCCTCAAATCGGGCTTAAGGGATGCCTATATCAAGTGGCCATCTCAAGCTCGATTTGAGAACTTAGCTAGGGAATTTGAGGCCTTGAGAGGTATCCCCTATGTCGTTGGAGCAATTGATGGCTTCCATATTCCTATCATTGCTCCAAAAGAGAACCATGAGGATTACTTTAACTGTAATGGATTCCATTCTATTCTCTTGCAATTAACAATTGCAACAAATTGTTCTATATGGAATTATGATGTGGGGTGGGCTGGGTCAATCCATGAGTTGGGTAACTATTGTTTGGTAGGATATCGTGCTTACCCAGCCTGATCATACATGTTAGTGCCCTTCAAAGGATGCAATCACAGCTTATCACACATGAAGTACCATTGGAAATTCATTCAATCTAGCACTAGAATGCCAGTGGAACAAGCTTTTGGTATGTTAAAGGCAAGGTTTCACATATTATTAAAGCGATGTGACATGGATGTACACCATGGATTTCTTCCGCACCATCGTGTGATAACAAGGGCGATGAAAATTTAAAAAAAATCTATTCTGCCTCTTTGGTGTGAACTTAAGGCCAGCGATAAGGATACTTTTAGATCTTTTCCACCCGGAAATGCATTCCCCGCCCATCAACTTCCACCGCTCTTGTCTGAACCTAGCCTAATATCGGAGAAGAGCAGGGGAGTGAGCTTTAGCCCGGAGGTTGTGAAGGAGCGCCTCCACGTCGGAGTAGGAAGAGCCGCCTAGCTTGACGGCGCGGCGGACGAGGCGCCGCATCTCGGCGGCGCGCCGGCCGACGTCAGCACCAAGCTCGGACTCGAAGAGCGCTCGCACCACGCGCTCCACCTCGGCCCGATCCACGGCCACGTCGGCCGAGGCCGCCCTATCGCCGCCCGCCACGTGGCGGCTGCGGCGGAAGTCCAGCGCCACGCGCCAGTCGTCGACGAGCAGGCGCCGGTTGAGCATCTGGTCGGCGAAGCCCGGCCAGCAGAGCATCGGGGTCCCTCGGAGAGAGAGGCTCTCCAGGATGGAGTTCCAGCCGCAGTGCGTGAGGAAGCCACCCACGGCGGGGTGGGCCAGGACGCGCAGCTGCGGGGCCCAGGAGACCACGAACCCCCGGTCGGCGGTGCGGGCCAGGAACCCCTCTGGGAGGGCCGAGCGCCCGCCTGGGCGGCCGGCCACGGCGTCTGGGCGGACGACCCATAAAAAGGGCCGCCCGCTGGCCTCGATGCCCAGGGCCAGCTCCTGGAACTGCGCCTGCGAATACGTGGCAAGGCTTCCGAACGACACGTAGAGCACGGACGAGGCCGACCTGGCGCTCAGCCATTGGAGGCACTGGTCGTCCTCCTCCCACAGCGGTATGTCGGGCTTGGACAGCAGCTCCAGGTCTCTCTCTGCTGCTGCTGCTGCTGCTGCTTCTTCTTCTTCCGCATCCGCTTCTTCTCTCTCAGCCCATGATTCTTCATTGCCTGCCTGCGGCTGGCGCAGCAGCAGCGGCCCCACCGCCCACACCCCCACCCCCAGCTCGCCCCTCAGCGCCTCTATCACTCCCGCCTCCATCTCGTACACCGTATTCAGGACCAGCCCCTCCGCCTCCGCCACGTGTCCCCACATCCTCTTCGTGAAATCCAGTCGCTCCGATCCCGTGTCCTTGCATTGCATCGACGGTGGGAACTCGTCCCCTCGCAACGGTCGCACTCCCGGGATGCAGTCCACCATGGACTGTGAAGGATCTGCTCCAACAATTATAAAGCTAGAATTAATTCGCTAATCTGTCGTGTTTCCAAATCAAGTGTTTGAAGCTCATGGTGTTCCCTTAATTCACAATGTGAGCATTATAGCGAGAATTTTGTCTTAAACGTCTTTTGTAATGTGTAAGAACGTCTTCCTTTAACAATCCGGTTTCCAAGCATGTAATTGCTGATCAATGGCTGCACACAAGCAGTCAATGCGAGGGTCTTCCTCAAGTATAGTGAAAGAAACAAATCTATTTTGCTACCCAGTTTGTGATATACTCGAATAATCACACAACGATACTCCAGTACTTCGATGTCACAGTCTGATATCCTCGAGGGATCGTAACAGCGAGGGTCTCAGTGATTGACAGAAATACATTTCAATCTGCAATCAGTCTATCCCGTGATGCCCATTAATGCATCCCACATAGGAGATAAGCATATTAAAATCTACAATGATGCCTCACAGAGAACCGAGAAATGTTCAGCGAATCTGTTTATATCTTGCAGTATGTTCATCGCATTCTCTCACCTATGGTTTAATTCTGTTCAGCTCTTCCCCAGCAAATAGAAGAGTTGACCAGAGCCTGTGTATAATAAGAACTGCGGAGTGTCTAAGCAAACGAGGCAGCCCTTCGTGGGGAGCGGATTAGAGGATGGACTAAATGGTATGGTCTTATCTATTGGTAAAAATCCGACCACACATCACAAAGGAAGCATGCCTTCTGCCTCGTGGGGAGCGGATTAGAGGATGGACTAAGTGGTATGGTCTTAGCTATTGGTAAAGCCCCGACTACACATCACAAAGGAAGCATGCCTGAGTAAACATACTTTGTACATAGAAAAATACTATCTACGGTCGTAATTCGTATTACCTTTGAATGGTACGATGCCCCTATCCTGAAGCATCTGCGCATGACACAACACCGACGCCGAGGTAGCATTGGCCGTGTAGAATGCGACAAGGGGCAGATTGAAGCGCCGCGCAACCTCCCACGACCATGTCATGAAAACGTCTGAGATGATAAGAGTGATGGGAGGATAACACGGCGAATCCGGGGATTTCATATCTGCTGATTGATCGGTCTGCTGCTGATCACTAGCTTGGAGCTGAAATTTCGACAGGAGCTCTTCCACAGGTTCTTGCATGGCCTCCATTATCTCCTCCTGCTCGTGTAGCTCCCCCTCACGATGCTGGCGATGGTGGCCGTATGCACGGATAGGGACGATGCGAAGTCTGTTCTGGTCCTGAGCTGCAGCCGCGGGGGCAGGCAAGTTGTGAGGTATTAGGAAGGTTACCAGGAAGTCCTGGCATTGATCGATGAGCCGGTGTGCAAGCTGCATGAGAGGGGTGATGTGCCCTTGAACCGGGAAGCTCAGCACAAGCGCATGGAGCTGGGGTTTAATTTGACCTTGAGAGGCCGCCATGTTTACGCACGCTTGCAGGCAATCGCAATTAGTCTACATACAGACCCAGACAGAGAGAGAGAGAGAGAGAGAGAGAGTGAGTGAGTGCGTGTGTGACTGGCAGTGTGTGTTTATAGATATGTTGCAACTTGCGCATGCGCAAACTGCGTGTGAGAGAGAACCGGGGACTCTCATTGACTCTCCGTTACGAAAGGTCTCGTGATTTTTCGTTGATGTGTGATCGCCTTGCTAGGAGACACGTAAACCTTACCGGAAAGCACTCTCATAAAGGGCCATCTGGCAGCAGGTGGTGCCCACCAATGGTTGCATCCAACGTCTACGGTGTCCGTCGCCGTGCTGCTTAATCAAAGTTTTTTTTGAGTCCCACTGAGTCACTTGTGTTACTACTTTCGCATTTGCCCTTTGCTCACCTCAGCGTTGTACCATTGCTCTTTAGAGCCATATCACACACACACACACACACACATATATCGATTTGACCTATGTCACATCTGTGTCTGCACAATCAAGTTAAAGAAAGCACGTCTTTGCACTACGGATGACATGTACTTTTTTTATAATGCGTAGTTTATTTATTGAGAATGAAAAAAACATCTAGAGATGGACAGACACTGCCACATGCTTATCTACACTTAGTGAGCCTATGAAAGGCTACCTTATACACATGCCCCTTTTTTTTAAGTCTACCTAATAAAGCAAGCGTATCCTCTTTACACATGTTGACTAGAACTTCTTTGCCTTGAGGCCCTTCCTTCTTCATCACCACTCTGTTTCTATTCTTCCAGAGTGTGGACATAACAACAGCCCTTATGATATTCCATACTTTGATAGTCTCTTCATCAATTTTCCTTGGATTGCTTAGGAGTGCAACTCTCATTCCTATGCTCTCATTGAATTGTGCTAGCTTCATCCATTCTTTCATGCTTTTCTAGGTCCCTTTGATAGCTCTGTAGAATCAGAAGAGATGGTTGTTCGTCTCAGTATGAGTGTAGCATAGAGCACACAGTGAGCTGCAATCCTTGAATTTTGCCACTCTATCTCTTGTAGGGAGTTTCTTTGCAACAATCCTCCACAACAACAGGTTCAACCTTCTACTAGGAGAGGCCTTTAGAGAACTCTTCAATCTGAACTTCCACACCTAGGGGGAGGTATTAGGATATTGATCCTTCCACTCCTTCACAACCTTGGAGGCAATGGTCCTGTTGGCTTTGACAAAATCCCTCCTCTTCCTCATCTTCCATGCTAGTTTCCCTTTGTGGTTACCAAGACATATCAAAGCCTTTTTGGGGTGAACCTAAGCACCTATCAACCAGTAGTCTTTAACTTCATCAATCATGTGCTGGAGCAAATCAAATTCATCTTGAGTGAGACTGAACTTTAGCTGTATATCCTCCTTGTCCATGACTTTGCACTCCTGTTGGTTCTAGATGTGTTCCCATCTAACCACACCTTTAGAGGTCAAAGCCTTCTTTGTTCTATCTGTGATCCCCTCTGGGATTTCCTTGTTTTTGTAGGCATAAGGACAAGTCCAGATGGACTGCAATAATGATGTGTCACCTTTTCTTGAGTCGCCTTCCTGCCAGTCAAGCAAACTAAGTTGCTTCCTCCACACCTCAAGCAATTTGTGGACAGTGGGGTAGCCTTTGAACTTCACCTTATACCCAATTGCATAAATCCTATCTTCCCAGCCAAGATTCAATCCCTTGTCACCATCAATTCTGGCCATCATTATAACACCTTTGATGATAATGGCCCTAGGCTCGTTAGATTCTGACTGTAGAAGTAGTTTGAAGAGTATCCTTTCAGCCTTGTCCTTTATGGGTTCAAGACTAAGGCCCCCATCAGTAATTTCAGTGGTAATACACTCCCAAGAGATACTATGCATTCTCTCTGGTGCGCAAATTGGATGCCGTATGCATACGTAGCGAGCGCCGGAAGGTCCCCAAGAACAAAGAACTCTACTTTTTGCTTAAAATCCAAGAAATTAGACTTGCATAACATGAAGCAAGAAGGCCAATTGGGTACAATCTCCCCACATGCCTTGTGTGAGCGCTCCACAAAGCATGTATTTAATATATTATTCATCTCCAAGCTAAAAAATAGCCCAAATTTACAATTAGCATGCATTAGCTTTTATGTTTGCTTTTGTCCAAAGAAAGAATAAAGCGGTTGGGCGTCCCAAGAGTCGGGTTGTACCCAAATACAATACCAATAATGAATATTTAAATCGTGCGTCCATGTGCATACAAAATAATAAATATATGTCAAGCGCTTTAATAAATAAGCGCGTTAAAATAAATATCAACGCCATGCCTAAGATGCGTGCCCATTAAAAATGATAATTTCTTCTAAATAACTTGAATACACGCTATCGCCTAGTGCTTCCCAATGCCACCGTCGCTTGCTCTACACATCAACTGAAGTATTCACAATTGTTAGAAAATAATAAAACTTAACCAACAAAAGTGAATACCTAGCAGTCTTCAGCTAAAAAGAAAACAAATAGATTGGAACTCTGTCCTAACCTTAATTTAATACGAGTGCGCACTCTAAACTCATAAACGTTCATTAATTTAAATATGTATTTTACGGAATCACCCACTTGCACATTAAATTAATTAGATGCCCGAAAAGGACAAGCGTCCCCATCGACTTTTTGCAGAAGGAATCTACATTGTGTATGAGCCCCGGTAAATAAATATAATTTTACAGAATCCACCGCAAAACCTTATAGAATCCACCGTGGAATATGCCTCCTGGCATCATACCCCCGGGGTGGGATAGCACTTGTCCTCAATTGCTATTAGCTCAATGTGGAGTGAGCAGTGAGGGGTAAGCACTTAGGTCACAAGCGTGCATCCATTGGGCCTCTTCAACAGGATGATTTTTAAATTTCACCAAATATGTAGAATATCTACGGCCAGTTCTAGTGGTCATAAAGTCGGTATCTAAAATAGTCTCAGGTTCAAGGATTTCAGTTTTTTTTTCTAACAAAGGAGGATTTTCATAGACAAGGTGGACAGGTAATTGGCCTTTGAAAGGTTGTAACAGACTGATATGAAAAGTGTTGTGGATTTTCCAATGTTGGGGTAATTCTAATTTAAAGGCATTGTGATTGATTTTGTGAATGATTTTGAAATGTCCATAAAATCTAGGAGATAACTTTACAACAGGGTGTTTCTCAACACTTTGTAGTCTTCGCTTTTTAATTCGTAACCAAACATAATCATCAACTGTGAAATTCATAGCTTTTCTTTTCTTGTTTGCTTGTTTAGTATATAATTGCTGGGCTTTCATAATCATATCTTTAACTTCATCAAAAATAGGAGCATGCATATTGGCAATATCATCATCAACTTTAACTTTGTTTGACAATGAAGTAATAGGTGTAAGCAATCTATATCCATAAATGATTTCAAAAGATGCTTTTCATGTAGATGTATACGGAGTGTTATTGTATGCAAACTGAAGTAAATGCAAGTGTGTATCCCAGGTTTGTGGTTTTGAAATTGTGTATGCACGTAAAAGATCCAAGGTTGTATTGCTTGTAGCTTCTGTTTGTCCATTTGCTTCAGGATGAAATGCAGATGAAAAATTAATCTTTGTGCCTAAATTCGCAAACAAAATAGTCCAGAAATTATTGCAGAATTTAGAATCACGATCAGGAATAATAACTTTTGGTAAACCATGGTTAGTGAAAACAGTTTTCAGAAACAATTGAGCAGCTTGAGATGCAGTTAATATTTTCTTGCATGGAATAAAATATGCCTGTTTGCTAAATTGATTTACAATAGTCCAAATCATATCGTGATTAGCTTGAGTGTTAGCTAAACCAGTAATACAATCGATTAAAATATGTTCCCATGGTCTTTCAAGAATTTGTAAAGGCATTAACAAACCATACTACTTACCATGGTGTCGTTTAACCCTTTGACAAATTAAACACTCAGATACAAAGTTAGAAACATCAAATTCCATCTGTGGCCAATAAAAAGCTTCAATCAAAGTATGTAAAGTGGAAATAATACCTCTATGGCTTTGATATGGGGGACAATGAATTTCGTGCAATACAAATGATCTAAAGGGAACAGTTACACATAACCTATTCTCATAAAACATAAATCCATCACCATAAGACAATGAATCAATTGGAATCCAGTTATTAGCAATTGATTTATTCCATTCAACTTGAAAATTGGGGTCTTGATCATAGGTATCTTTCATAGGGATAAGGGAATCAAAAGATATCACAGAGATATTATGAATAGTTGGTCTTCTACTCAAGACATCGGCAACAACATTTTCTTTTCCGGGTTGATATTGGATAAGTGGATGAAAACTTGGAATAAAAGTAGTCCATTTAATGTGTCGGTCAGATATTTGTGGCTGACTAATGAGATGTTTGATACTTTGTTGGTCAGTTTTAATCATGAATTCAGATCCCATTAAATAGTGATTCCATTGACGTAAAGCTTGTACTACAGCTAGCAATTCCTTATCATAGGTAGAATACTTAAGTTCAGAAGGTTTAAGCTTGTAGCTAGAGTAGGCTATGTGATGTGAATCTTGCATAAGGACAGCTCCTATTCCAGATCCACTAGCGTCAGCTAGGAAAAATGATATATTAAAGTCAGGGAGTTGCAATACATGAGCATAGGTTAAAGCACGTTTTAGTAAATCAAAAGACTTTTGCTAATTTTTAGACCAATGATACACAATACCTTTCTTTAATAATTTGGTCAAAGGTAATGCAAGTAATGAAAAAATTCTCATAAATTTTCTGTAAAAGCTAGTAAAACCTAAGAAAGAACGTAATTCATTGCATATTTTTAGGTATCGGCCAATTCAAAATTGCTTCTATCTTTTTAGGATCAACTTTAATACCTTTAGATAAAACAATATGTCCTAAGTATTTAATTTATGTTTGGAAAAATTCACTCTTTTCAAGATTAGCATATAATTGATTCTCTTTCAATAATTTGAAAACCAAAGATAAATGTTCATAATGCTCGTTCTCATTCTTACTGAAAACCAATATGTCATCAAAGAAAACAATGACACAATGCTGATGCTTTAAAAATATGCGATTCATCATACGACTGAATGTGGCTGGTGCATTAGTTAAACCAAAAGGCATAACAATGAATTCATAATGTCCAAATTGAGTTCTTAATGCAGTTTTAAAAATGTCAGATGTGTCGAATCGTACTTGATGGTATCAAGATTTAAGATCTATTTTGCTAAATATTGCAGCCCCTTGTAGTTTATCCATAAGATTGTCTACCCTAGGGATCGGATATCTATTTTTGACAGTGATTTTATTTAGAGCACGATAATCAATGCACATCCTATAGGTGTTGTTTTTCTTTTTAACTAATAGAACAGGTGTATATGAAGTGGTGCCGTATATTGTGAAATAGGCTCGCGATCTCTTTGTTGCAGAAGATCCCACTGTTTGATTGCTTTTTTGTGGAATTGGGGTGGAAAAAAATTCTGCAAAAATTTCTTTTGGAAAGTCTCCCAAGTAGTAGGACAATCAATGCTTTTGCGGACAACAGTCCACCATAGGGATGCTCTGTCCACTAAATGATTAGTGACACACTTAATTTTGTCTTTTTCGACATACTGTTCTTCATGAAAATAATTATCAAACTGATTGATAAAAGCAACTATAGTCTTTCTATCACGTTACCCATTGAAAGTACGAAATTTGAAATTTCATTTACTCATCTTGGTTTCTTTCCGAATAGATTGTGCTTCAAGTGTCGCATCGATCATACGTCGTATAATATCTTCAGGTTGCGGTCCAACTTAATCGACACTAGATCGTTGAAGATTGGCCAATTGAGCTTCCAAAGTTTGACATGCTCTTCATTCCTCTTGAAGCTGCATCATAATTAGGTCCAGTTTTTGTTCCATCATTAGTTCCGGTAGATCACCTTCAGCCATAAAATCTTCCATATTTTGATCGGTCATCCTACAAAATTTCAAACAACCTCACACACTCGAAATCGTGTTAGCAGGATGAGCGTAGCTTAAGGTCAAGTTTACAAAGCTTGCTTTTTTTTTAAAAAAATGGCTTTTTAGCAATCTTTCTTCTTCACGATTACGAAAATTGATGTCGGCCTTCTTCCAAGCAGATATAGCTTCCGTATAATCTGCGTGTGATTCTCTGCTTGCTGGAATTTCTCTCTGTCACAGCGCAAGTGTGAACAGGGGCTTGCAGGGAGATCAAAAACTGGTTCGGGATAAGACGAGTGTGAATACTCGCTATGGGAGAGATTGGAACTTTGTAATTTTAAGCCTTAGTAAGCTTAAAAACTTAAGCTTAATAAAAGCTTAGTAGCTTTTTTTTGAAATCGTGAGGACGTCAGGATCTTCTTGTTGCCGCCGTTGGACTGCAGTACATCCTTCCGCCACGCCGTCGTCAATTTTCCAAGGCTTAAGTTAAGCTTAAGCTCTTATAAGCTCTTAAGCTTATCCTTGATGAGATTTTAACTTTCTGTTACTCTGTAAGAAGAAAAAAAACGACTTTCAAAGAGACTTCCTCGGTGATCCTTCGCTTCCTGAGAGTGGTCCCTCGCGATCCGACTGCGTAACAGAGGGTTCTTCACTGCCAGGAACACGCTGGTATTGACGGATTGTCGCGAGACTAATTGTAGAGCCTGTTCATTCCAAGAGCTTTGCCTTTGTGCGAGATGGTAAGCGATTGGAAGCCCTCGATCTCAGCTTCGCTCTGATACCACTGTGCGCAAATCGGATGCCGTATGCATACGTAACGAGCACCATAAGGTCCCCATGAACAAAGAACTCTACTTTTTGCTCAAAATCCAAGAAATTAGACTTGCATGACATGAAACAAGAAGACCAATTGGATACAATCTCCCCCCATGCCTTGTGTGAGCGCTCCATAAAGCATGTATTTAATATACTATTCATCTCCAAGCTAAAAAATAGCCCAAATTTACAATTAGCATGCTTTAGCTTTTGTGTTTGCTTTTGTCCAAATAAAGAATAAAGCGGTTTTACGCCCCAAGAGTCGGGTTGTGCCCAAATACAATGACCAATAATGAATATTTAAATCGTGCGTCTATGTGCATACAAAATAATAAATATATGTCAAGTGCTTTAATAAATAAGCACATTAAAATAAATATTGACGCCATGCCTAAGATGCACGCCCATTAAAAATGATAATTTCTTCTAAATAACTTGAATACATGCTATCGCCTAGTGCTTCCCAATGCCACCGCCGCCTGCTCTACACATGAACTAAAGCATTCACAATTGTTAGAAAATAATAAAATTAAACCGACAAAAGTGAATACCTAGTAGTCTTCAGCTAAAAAATAAACAAATAGGTTGGAACTCAGTCCTAACCTTAATTTAATATGAGTGTGCACTCTAAAATCGTAAACGTCCATTAATTTAAATATGTAATTTATGGAATCACATGCTATGGAATCACCCACTTGCACATTAAATTAACGAGACGTTCGAAAAGGACAGGCGTCCCCATTGAATTTTCACACAAGGAATC
Source organism: Lygodium microphyllum (assembly GCF_053477565.2). NCBI lineage: Eukaryota > Viridiplantae > Streptophyta > Polypodiopsida > Schizaeales > Lygodiaceae > Lygodium > Lygodium microphyllum. The sequence continues at coordinate 83,048,780 of NC_141140.1, forward strand.
CGCCTTGTGTACGAGCCTTGGCAAATAAATATAATTTTACGGAATCCACCGCAAACCTTTTCCCACTGAGATTTTGCAAATGGGGTGATAGAAGCAACAAACATCATCGTTGGTGAAAGTATTTTGTCAAGCACCACAAGCTTAGTACCAAAACTTAAAGGCAGATTAGCATACTTGGATATCTTTTTTTCATTTTTAGATACCAGGCAACTAAATTTATCCATGGTGGAAGCAGCTAAGGTAAGAGGGCCCCCCAAGTATCTAAACAAATGCCTAGGCTTGATCAGTTTACAACCCACTCCTTCAATCCAGTCCGGGGGGTCCTCCCCTCCAAGAATCAGGATCTCATATTTGTGCTAGCTGATCAGCTCACCTGAGGCATTGGAAAACAACTTTATGGCGCTCAAAAACTCTTCCACATTCTCCTTGCGAGCTTCTATGATGGAAGAATTATCATATGCAAAGAGCTGCGTACAAAGATCTTTCCCATCTGGCCGGGGAAGGCCTTTTAAGAGACCCTTTTGAACCTTCCAGTCCAGCATCTTGAGTAAAGCATCTATGGCAATAGCGAACAACAAGGGGGCAATGGGGCACCCTTGTCTAACAGACCTCTTGAGATGAAAGGCATGAGACATTAAGCCATTCACACTGACTTTAGCAGAAGCATTAGTGAACAAGGTTGCAATCATACTAACAAACCCAATTCCAAACCCAAGTTTATGCATAATAGCTAGAAGGAAGTCCCACCTCAACTTGTCATAAGCTTTATCAAGATCCATATTAACTAAGACAAATTTCCCTTGGTGATCAACAACATGCTCCATAGCCACAACAATGTTGAGGATAGCATCCTGGATATTTCTCCCCCACACAAATCCATATTGAGCCCTATGCAATACATCTTTTAGCATGAACTTGACCCTGATAGCCAGAGCTTTGGCAATGACCTTGTAGGTTACATTTAACATTGTTAGTGGCCTTCAATGCTCGGGTTTAGTTCTAGCTACATTCTTAGGAATGAGCTTAATGAGACCCTCATTGAGCTTAGTAGGAATCTAACCATCCTTGATGTATTTATTTGCTAATGTACATAGATCATTTTCCATAGACAGGCCGCAAAGTTTGGAACACTTTCGCACGAATTCCATTAGTACCTAGGCACTTATCCCTCTTCATTTTTGACAAAGCAAATTTTAACTTCTCAACTGAAAATGGTATAGCTAACAAAGCAGCAATTTCGGTAGGCTCAATTGGCTCCAGCATTAATTGCAGATTATGCTCATACTTAGGGTCCACCATTGGTTGAAGCCCAACAATACTTGAGAGATGTCCAACAATGACATCACCAATGGATACATCATCGTTGTGCTCCTTTCCCTCTGCATCCACCATCGAGCAAATAGTCTCTCTACATTGTTTTTGTTTTAGAGCATGGAACAATGCAGGCGTGGGAGCATCATCCTCTATCATATCCTTGCCCTTTAATTGTATCTTGATAGCATTCCTTTTCTTGCTTTCCTCATTCCTCAACGATTTCATGCAAAAAAGTTCAAGTTGGGGAGTGATGGTTATATACCCTTACAACCCTATTCCACTCAAGTCTATAGAGTTGAGTGAGCAACCATGTCAAGGTCAAGTCTTGGAGACATGTAGAATTCAACAAAGTAAGGTTATAGAGGAGCAACAAAATATAATTGATGCGAGAGAATCTATTGTTTTTTCCTGAGAATGGAGCAAGCTTTTTTGATGTTGTAGCTTTGATGAATATGCAATTGCCATGTGTCAAAGACTCTCTCTAGTTGATGGAGTCTCTCCATTTTTGGACAAACTCTATTGACTGGCCTTAGTTCCTCAAAATACGTTGGTGGTGGCCCTTAGGTTCCTACAAGGTCAAGCCATCTGGCGGACACACGCACTGAACCATTTGTTGGACTTGATGAAGTTGATAAACTTAGATGTGTTGTCATGGCTCTTAGTTTGGCAAATATTAGACCTTTTCTTTTTTCTCTCTTTGGTTAAAAACACTTTATTTGTATGAGTAGAAATCAAGTAGGGACTACCAAGGAGGGCCAATTATGAATAAAGACTTGCATGCGGACAAGGTACCCAACTTCACCCCATGAATACACCTAAATCAATGGACTACACATGACAAATGTCTTAGGCTAGTTACACACTAGCATAGACGGAAAAGTTTGATGAAAAAAGTGTCCATCAACCATGTGTTCATAAAAGTGTCCATGCTACCTTCTTTGATGCCTATCATAGACGATCTCTCTTAGGACCTTCTGTTCCTACCCTCCTCTATTACCAACAAATGGCTCACCGCTATGCTATATATCTTTCCCTTTGTCAATCTAATTCCACAATTATTTTACCTCTTCTTTTCCAACCTTCATCTTCCCCTCAAATTCCTATTTTCACTTACTGTTCCTTTATTGAGGATAGGGTATTTTCCCCTTCTCCGCCCTGTCCTTCTCCCTCCATTAATGTACCCTCCACATTTCCTATTTATCAGTTAACACCGTTCCTTAGTGATTCCTTACAAATTTCTGCCACTCCTTCTTTAACCTTTTCTTCCTTTTATGATTTTTCCTATCCCTCCCTTCATCCACTTTCCCTTATTCCACTACCCTCTCCTAACACTTCCATATCTCATCCACCTCGGTTGGTTAGTGACTGTGACGGGTTTGATAATCAGATTTCCAGAAGACGGGGATGGAGTTCGGATGATTGCCTTACAGGACCGCAGATTAATTGGCCAGTAATTCCAGGAGAATGGACAGCTTCCAGTCAAGCTTATCAGAACTATGTTCATTTTGCCCAGCAGTATTCACAGTCTGTCGATCCCTCAGTGAGATTAACTGCTCACTTTGCTTGGTACCTGACGTATATGCATAGGCACTCTCATAATGATTCCAAGCCTATTCCAAAGTTGTGCATGAATGTCAATGTTAGCATTGATTCCCAACAACTGGATATATTGTATTTTCATGCCCTCTGTTTGCCTAGCAGATACCTGGTCCTGTTGGAAAGGATGTGCTGTCTCCAATTTTTTCAAAATCCTCCCAAAAACTTTGTAGATGAATCCTTATCTATGGATCGTTTCCGACAACATCAAGCTTTTAAGAGGGATCATCTTCATTGATACCTTTCCAATGTATGATGGAAGCTTTCTAATGAAAAACTCTCTTTTTGAAGAAGTCATTCAGATGGTTGTGTTGTGTATTAGTGTTTGTGTTGTGAGTTCATTTATGTCAAACGAATGTGGTGGTTTCCTATTGGATTTCATGTACGAGCTACGTTTTGGAGATTTGTGGTGATGGGGTCGTGGATGGAGAATTGAAGCAGATGCAGATGCAGAAGAACAAACATCTTATATCCTTTACAAATTTGTTGTGATTTTTAGTTTAATAAGAGGTATTAATGTATAAAGAGTTTTCCTTTCTTTGTATTTTTATATCAGAAACAGGTCATAAGTTGGGGTCGTGGTGGATGGATTCTTTGTGACAAGATATTGACGATCAAAGTTGAGCTTTTCAATGCACTTGTATTCCCTTTTTCCTAGGTCGCGAGGACGCTTCCTTATTAAGTGTGGGGATATGTTGAGTGTTGAAATGACTTGTTTTTTGACTGATTTTTGTTGTTTTTGAGAGCTGAATGGTTGATTTTATGAGATGATTGATTGATTTAGAAGTGGTTTGAGAGTGTTTTGGATGATAATGATTGTGTTTTGGAAGTTCATGATGTTTGTTGGTAGTTCTGTGATGTTCTGATAGGTTCTGAATGGTTCTGTATACCTTCTGTTTTGTTCTGATTGTCTTCTGTAAGGAGGGATAGAGTATTGATTGATGAAGATTGAGATATTGTGAAAGTTTATTGAATGGTTTGTGAGAGTTTGGAATGGTTTGAGAATGAGTTATGAGGTTTTGATGACCTTCTGTAACCTTCTGTAGGTCTTCTGTAGAGCTTCTTCTTCTGTTCTGTCTTTGTTCTGTTCTGTACTGTAACTGTTCTGGTACTGTTCTGTAGACTGTTCTGTATGCTTTTGTAAGTGTTCTGTGGAATGTATGTGTGATTTTGGGAAAGTTTTCTAGCCTTGGAAAGAGGTGAATACAAGTGCAAAAGAGCTGAAAGAAGTGGAAGAAGTAGCTGCTGAAGACTCAAGTGAAGACTAGAGTGAAGTGACAGTAGAGAGCTATGAAAAGACACTGTAGTGGCTCTGGTGACTCTTCATATCAGACATACCTCTTGGGAGGGGTATCCACGACCTAAGAAGGATTATTGAGTGTGATTTTTGAGAGATTGTAGTGAGGATATGATGTATTATTGATGGAGAGAGAGAGAGAGAGTCAGAGATAGCCAATTCTACTCAAACAGAGTGATTGTATATGAGAGATTGAGAGAGAAGACTATGAAGATATTGAAGATGAATACTATGTGATGTATTTCCATTCCAAGATGGTGTACTTCTTTGCTTTCTTTGTTCTATTGATGGATTTTGTGAAGATATTGAAGAATATGGTTGATTCTATTAAAAAAACCGTGGGAGGTCTACATGATGTTGCATGAAGATTTGTTGTGCCTGGTGTTCTTTTCTTCATTGTGATAATATGACACATGATAAACAAGCTTGTTGATGTTACAAGATAGATTTTCTTGCAAGGGAATTCCCTTTTCCTTGGTGTTCCTCTTGGGGCTCCAAGCACCTGTTTGTAGTGGATTCTCAAGTGTGTTTTCATACTTTAGTTCGAATCTATCAAGTGTGTTTTCATACTTTAGTTCGAATCTATCAAGTATGTCTTTTAGTAGTTTGAATATGAAATGCTTTTATGTTAGTCGGGTTAGATTATAAAGCAATGCTAGTTTTCAAAGGTTGTAATAAGGTTTGTATTGTTTTTGATTTTATTTATTCTCTAAACGGATTATTGTTGAGGATATCGTTGGATGCATCCATCAAATTATGGGGTTTATTAGAGTTTGCAAAGTTGTTCATGTATATTGATGGTCTTTATCCAATGTTGTTTGCCATTCTCATCTAGTTTATTGTAATGTACTTGGAACAATGTGGGTCAACTAAATGGTGCTTGATTTGACTCATTTTCACATGATATAAGACCCATAGTATTCCCATCATCAATCTCTTTGTTTTTAGAAATCAATAGGTTTATGTAGTGTCATGATGCTCAAGCTCACTCCATTAGCGCTGGGTATTCCTATGGACTTGAATGTATAGCTTGAATATTTGTGTGCATAGTTTGATGTGGTTAGATGTGTTTTCATCATGCAGGCTAATGTTTATGTTGTGTGTATATCGTCTGGAGTCATCTTTGTCTTTGTGAATGATGTCTATCTATAAAAATGAGAGAAGAAAAGCATATTAGTATGTTTATAATGATTTTAATATAAGTGATAATTTGTGGGAGAGGGAGAAGAAAGTTTTCTTTTTTTATCGTTTGAAAAAGTGTAAGATATTCTTTCTGTCAATCATAGACCATGGTGTGGTTGGCCTATATTTGATTGTGCTATAATGTGATTTTTTATATGTGTATTCATAGTGTTGGATATGGCATTAGTGCAAAGGCGCATCGATTAGGAAGCTCAAATATACACAAGTTTGTTCTTTTGCTTATACGTGAGAGTATCACATATATTACTCCGTGTGAATGTGCTCCTTATGTGCAAAAGTGCCTTTTGGGTGGCTGCAGCTCCTTGTAATATGTGACCAGTGATTGCATATGCAAGTGTCAGTGAGAATGTTGATTTGTGGTATCACTTGTTGTTGAATTCCTTGCATTGGTGCTTGCTACATAGTAGTGTAAGTTATTGGTTTGTACATTGGATTGTGACTGTGTGACTTGGATACTAGAGGTCATTTTGCCACTTGTTATCTTGATATGGTCTATTTTACAGATTGCACCATTTGCGACACCTATGGTGAGGTCGATGTTCTCTGTTATCATTGTGGTTGCTCCAATTGATAGCTCTTATATCCTATGGAAGTTCCTATCCTATAGCTAGTTTTACAATGTTGGTTCTTGAGTTTCATTTATTCGAACTTTGATTGTGTGGATGCCTTAAAATGTGTAGATTTGTACAAAAATTTCTTCTTCTAATTGTGGATGTCTTCCTTCTATGTACATATGATTGTTGTTCTTTGGTCTACGGAATCTATGATGTCCTTCTCATCGATGTTACACATATAGGCATTCCCATATCGCTTCCTTTGTTGGATATCAATGAATAATCACTTATAAAAATTGTAGGAACACAAGTCATTTGCATATCCATTTGAAATGTGCAAGTCTGGTATCATCCATATGTCCAATACGCTATCAAGGTAATATGATATTGTTAGCACAACTCAATTCAATGGTTGCAGATTGGTGGCAACCATGCAAGCTTACCAAGCAATATCACAAGCTTTTTGTTAAATAGACTAAGTAGAGAGCCTTGGAAAACACCTCTATTTGGCACACTATTATGTCGAATGTTGTTTGCGTCAACATAAACATCTCATCAATGATGATTCTATTTGCTTCTCTTATTACAATGAAGCAATCATCGGTCTCTTGTAATGATATTGGATATTGTTGTGCATGCAAGAGTATCTTAAATTGGTAGTGCACTATGATGAAGAGTCTGCATAGATCTTATGCTTGCTATCACTAATACACTTATTCTTGGCAAAATGAGATTGTAACTATAGTAGTGTATAATGATGCTTTTGCCATTGTTTGGCATGCCACTGACAATGTGCAAGTTGGATATTGCATTGACGAGTTGGTTGTAGACCACTTTTTGTTGTATCATCAAAGTACTATAAGGTATTATTCTTTACTCTTGTAAGATGCAACATCTTGGTTCATGTTGATGCATTGTTGCTCCAATGCTTAGTTGATGTTAGAGGTATTGTGAATGTTGTTGGATAGTCTTTGATGAAGGAGATTGTCTACATGATCATATTCATCAATTAGTAAATCTAGTTTGAGGCCAGCAAATTTCTTTATGTATACTCAATGATGTATATTTCAAAGTTTTCCTCGTTCAAAACAAGACCATGGAGTTGGCACTCAATATAGTATGATTATGTTGTGGTTTTGTTGCTTTTTATTTCATTGTTAGACCTAAATGTTACCTATTATAGTAATGTGTTGAAGAAAAATAATTCAATTTGGTTTCCCAAATGGAAATTAATGAATCATAGTAGTTTTTTGTATTGTTGGATGATGTTTCTATAAGCATCCTTTAGAATTGTGTCAAGATTAAATCCAAATGTGACTTTGGAGATGTTCAAGTAGTTTTTGTGGTAGTCATAGAAGATTAGGTGGTCTAAGCTTGATGGTCGAGTGTAGTATAGGTCCATAGGGTACATGATTTATGAGCTTTTGTTGTCGTATGATGCTAGTAATAAGGGAGATGTCTATGTATCTGATAGCCTTGCATCTTGTCACTATTGAAAATTTAATGCAATTTAACCACTTTCATAGGTGATACTAACTTGTACAGTTTTGTGGCATAGGTTAGTTTTTTGTTTGTTTGAGTCTAAGTCTTGTAGACCTAATCTTTTGATATCTTTTATCTGAATGTTTAATTTTCCCATTGGCTTGACCTTCATTATATATTTGAGCAAGTAGATTTTGTTACTTGTTGATTACTCATGTGAGCTCCCATAAGACTCATAATGTTGGGTGATATGCCACAACATTGTGATGCTCCAGTTTTCATGATCTATTGTTGGTTCTAGATTTCTATATGTGGGAAATAGGAATTTGTATTTGTATTTTCCATGACCACTAGTATTGGTTATATAGTTGGTACAATGACATCTATGAAGTTTCCTTAATAAGACAACTGCTCTTAGTTTCTATGTCAAATTGCATTGTGTAGTTCTCTTTTTTTGAAATTTTGATGTTTTGCCTTGTGCAACCATAGGATGACATATGTATAGAATGAGCCCCTATGTTCAATCTTACACTTGACATGATACCAAACATGCCTCATGTAAGTGGGCTCCCTCCCCCCCCCTCCCCAACGATGTATTGATTGAAGAAGACGTGGAACTCAATGTAAAAAGAAAATGGTGCACTCAATGAGGCCATCTTTCTATGAGGAATTTGGAGTGAACTCCTTTGTAATGGGTTTCAACCTATTGATGTTGACCCACCTTGTACTAGTCAACTCATTATAGCAATGAATGTAAGGAAGAAGTGAGGCATGTCCCATATGTTGACCATTGTGACAATATCCTTCAAGTTACATCAGTGCCAAGATGGGGCGCCTGGTATTGATGCACATACAATGTAGCAGAGTATTTATCTTACCACCTTCTCATTAGAACTATTCTTGTTTGCTCCTATGTAGGTATCAATGTCTCATTGTAAGCAAGCTATTCTCATGTTGTTTACAATTAAAACGGTTGTCTTAGTTGGTATAAAATAAGGATATAAAACTTGTGCATGATATAGATAGAGAATAGGATTTATGTATACATATTGATGTATTTACTACGATACATGGTGTTGGGGTAAAGGCCAATGGCTAATAGCAAAGTGGGAGTCCCTTGCATAAATACACACTATACAATTGTATATAAGTGAAGATAATAAAAAATAAGGATTCCATTCATTTTGTTTCCACATAACTCTCTTATGTTCTTGTGTTTCTCAACTTTCTTGCATTCCATAGCTTCCACATCACATTCCACCATTGCTTCCCTCTCAACTGGTATTAGAGTGGTGTTCATTGTTCTTGATTGAGAGCCCGTGCGAGGAGTGAAGCTTTGTTGCGTGAAGGTTAAGTATTTGAGTTTCTTCTTTGGCATATTGATGCTTGCCGCATGCACATTGATAGAGGTACTATAGAATATCCCATTTTGGCGTTGATTTGGGCAACCAAAATACTCAAAAAGAGGTTTTGGATACTCAAAGAGATTGAGCTACAATGAAGCTTTTTAAGAGAAGAGAAATCAACATTCTCTTGTATTTCCTTCCTCTCAAATGCATATAGTAGAAGAGAAATTAAAGATACATTTCAAGCATTTACTTTTGGGCCATTTTATCCATTTTGAGTGGATATAGAATGCTACACAAGTCATTTCGATAGCTGTGGTAACTTTTGGTCTCATGAGAAAGGTAAATCATAAAGCAAGTCACATATAAAAAAGGGTGTAGAATGCTACTAATGTAAAAAGAAGAGATGCATAAAAAAAGATTGATATGAGTGGAAAAACAAGGAAAAAGACAAGAAGTAAAATGAGGATGATGGCAAAGAGGAGAGCAATGTAAATATTGAGGATATTAATGCACGTGGCAATGATGATAGTGATGTCTTGTTCGTCTCTTTTAGTGATGCATTCTTGGTTACCATGGATAACAGTATGTCTTAGAATTAGCTTATGGATTGTTAAGCATTGTTTCATATTACTTTACATAGGGAGTTGTTTTATACTTATGATACTAGAAAGAGAGGATGCATTTGTCTTAGAAACAACTATATATCTAGCATTAGTAGCATTGGAGATATACATTTGTCATTGCCAAATGGTTATTTATTTGTTTTTACAGAATGTATAGCATGTTCCAGACTTAACAAAGAGTTTGATTAGTATAGGACAACTTGGTGATTGTGGTTATAAAGTGATCTTTGGTGATTATGTAAGAAATATTTGTAAGGGATCTCTTGTTGTGGCCAAGGGGTTGAAATTTGGTACTTTGTATGCTTTGTATGTTTCTAGTGTTAAATACTATGCTACAATTGTCACTAAATATCCATCTGTCTCTTTATAGCATCATCATCTTTGCAAGAAGAGCAATGTGTTGGATACATTTCAAAAGTTCTTTGCATTTGCAAAGAATCAATTAGGTAATAATCTTAAGTACTTGAGGACTAATTATGATGGAAAGTATACCACACGTTCCTTTATAAACTTTTGTGTGCAAGCCATGGTATCAAGAGACAATTGATAGCTCTTGAGAATTGTGCTCAAAATAGTGTGATTTAGAAGATAAAAAAGACCATTTTATGAAAGACTCCATAGCATGCACTCTAATCCTAGTCTCACTAATGGATTTAGGGTTGAAGCTGTAAAGACAACATCACATTTTATCAATAGGTCTCCTAGAGCAAGATAGTAAGATATCAAAGGAATTATGGTTTGGCAAGAGATCTAGTTATGATAACTTGCGTATTTTTGATGCATTCATGCATATACTTAAGCTTGATCCTAAGTTTAAGAAATGCATTTTTCTTGGCATAGAGAGTCAGCTAAAATGGGCTATCACTTTGTGGCATCCTGAATCAAAGAAGGTGATATGCAACCATGATGTCATATTTAATGATAATAAGATACATAAGTAGCCTATCAAAACTGTTGAGATCCATAGGGTGGTATTTGAGCATGGGGAGTCCACCTTATATAATATGTAAGTATCACATGATTTCAAAAGAAAGGGTATTATATTTAGTAAAATTTATAGGATTATATTTATACAAAATATTTTTAAATTACAATAAAAAAATTGTAAGTTTAGTAAAGTAAAAGGAGTCATTTTAAGACCTTACAGCATGCAAAGAGAGACTATTTCTTAATATCATTTGAATGCATGTCATATAGATGATTTCATATAGGTGGGCCCCCCTGGGTATTTGAGGAGGATGGACAACGAGCACATGGGAAGATTATATGACTTGTTCCACACGTTGTCGTGATGCTGCGCGTCCACCACTGCAAATCTAAGGGCAAAAATTTTCGCCAAGAATTTGAAAACATTAGTCAGCGTCATTAGGAATTTATTTTTCGTTGTGTGTGTCTTTTTGTTTGCATCTACATGATGCACGAGCACAAGTAGTTAGTCTAGGCACAATTTCTTCAATGCATTCATAATTTTATTTTCTGTGGAAGCATTGCTCGATTGATTGCATAGCATGGATTTTAATTTGCAAACTGCATGAGTGATTGGGCACGAAATTCTCTTCCAAAGCATACTCTTGATAGGTCACAATGAATGGAAAAATAGGTTCATATGAAGGTTTCCATTTTGAAGACTCAAGGACTAGAGGAAAAGATTGTAATGTTGATCCTTTGCTTTGGACTTTCCTCATGTGACTTGCCCTTCGAATGTTGCAAGTGCAAATGATATGTCTCTTCATAAGCAAAATTGGTTCAATATTTAGCAGTCCATGAAAGCTAAAAGTTATCCACTCATATCATGATATTTAAGTGGGGTATTACTACATCCATTCTTTGTGAAGATGGTGGAGACTTGCTATGATGATAAAATAAGCTAAAAAAAAAGTATGTTGTTGCATGATAAACAATTTGCCGCACTGTTAAAAGATACATTTGGTATTGACAAAGTTTATTGGGACTACATATACCTTGGACAATGGCCTCACTTGGTATCTTTTGAGATGTAATGCTCCTTGAATGTGATAATGAAACATTTGTTAAAATTTGGAACATAGGAGAGTTTTAGGTTCTAGGTTGCGGATTGCATTATATTTTGCCAAAGGCAATGAAGCAGGCTAAATTTGACATGCATGCTATCTTTAAGTCCCTGCCTTCCCTTAAGGGAGAGAGAAGGTCTTCAATACTACAATTCTTCCTAAGGATGACCAAGAAACTACTTTGCAAGGTATTTGGGATGTACCCAATGAAGTTTTGATGTCTATTCTTAGCAAGCTATCACCTAAAGACCTGCCAAGTGTGGCAGCTACATGTAGGCATATGCGAGAGCTTGCTCTTTATGTTATATCTAGCATGAACTTGAAGCTATTTCCATAGCAGCAGGTGGCAATCTACTGGATGTTGTAGCGGGAATTAAGCACCTCCTTGCATTATTGACCTCAAAGGTGGTTTTAGGTATGTGCAACTACTAAATGGATGAAACTGAATCATCTTTTCCTTTACATTCTACAAATGTAGAGGAATCGAGAAAGGAGATCTCTACATTTTCTCAAGAAGCTCTACAAACTTTGAGTTTTGCATCTAAAGATTTAGATAGTGCACCTTCTTGGAAGGTGGTTTGACTTTTGTTGCCATTGTTGGAATTAAAGATCCGATTCATCTAGGAGCCAAGGAAGAGGTCAAGCTATGCTTTAAAGCTGGGATCAAGGTACGAGTGGTGACAGGTGATAATATAGAAACTGCAATGGTGATTGCCCGTGAATGCAACATTCTCACAAAAGAAGGAATAGCCATTGAGGGTCCAAATTTTTGCCATCGGAACCATGAACAAAAGATGGAGAATATTGCAAAGATATAGGTGGTTGCGAGGTCCTCTCCACAAGACAGGTTAATCCTTGTAGAGCACTTGAAAGAAGAACACGAAGTGGTTTCTGTCTCACTGGTGATGGAACCAATGATGCACTAGCCCTGCACAAAGCAGATATTGGGCTTGCAATGGGCATTTCTGGGACTATGGCCCACTTCTTTTTGCGAATGCTATTCAGTAGAGCAACGACGTAATCACGAATGAAAATGAGAGTCGAAAATAAAGAATGCTTTTTGGCGCGTCAAACGGAAGAACAATATTATCAATGATGGCTTCAACATCATCATTGATGATTAAGAATGATGATTTTTAGCTTTTTCAAAGTAGTAGATGGCTATAAAAGACTAAGGAGAAGATCGGGGAAGGCAGGAAAACGGTTACAAAGGAGAAGACAAGGGAAGCGTGACGATGAAGGATAAGATGACACGATGGTGACGAAGGAGAAGACGAGGGAAGCAATGACTTGAGGCATCTCGAAAGTCATCGAAAGAAATCACGCTGACTCGGAGGAGCAGAAGAACGAGAAGACGATGGATGCAGGGTGGGGGAGGATCGGTGACCTCTGCACACGACTTCTATTCTGTTGGTGTGAATGGATCCAAAATCCATCCAGACATGAATAGCCACGTGTCTGTTAAGATCATGCAAACATCCAATTACAAATAGTGAATGTATCGCCCAATGATGAATGAATCAAGTCAATAATTTTCCTTCGCATATAGATCATTCTCTCTTCTTGTCTATCGTACTGCTATTCTCTTTTCTCGGTTCATCACATGGCTCCTCTCCTTCATGCTCTACAGCCCCCAGGCTATGATTCCAACATGGTATCAAAGCAGGGCGATCCTGCTGCTTGCGATGAGGATGATGCCATAATTTCCACTTTTCTCTTTTCTTTGGGAGTGATCAATTATGGGGATAGGACCCCAATGATTCATGATGATGGCGACCCTGTTGCTGTTGATGGTGTCGCTTTTATTGGTGCTGTCCATGCCTCTAATTCTCACGATGATCCTGATGCACTAACTCACTTTGCGGATGGAGACACTGATTATTCCCATGAAAATCTTGCCATCATGATCTTGGAAATGTTTCTGATCATGTTGTTGATGCTAATGCCACAATTACTTCCCAGCTGCTTCATTTTGCTGAAAACCGGGATCATAATCCAATGGCCCATCATGCAGAAGGACAATATACTTTTATGGCCATGCGTGCCTCTGATCGAGATTCTCCATGCAACGTCCATGCCACTTTCCCACCTGTTGCTACTATTGTTGTTTACCATGATGTTGGGAGGGGAGCGCTATTCATTACTCAACAGAAAGAGGTAATGATGAGTCATGTAATTCCTACCATCAACACTAATATTTCAAGCATGCTTCAAAAGCCTGCAGAAGAAGTATTTCCTGTAGCATGCATAAATTTTTGGGAATCTCTCAATCAAGACGATGGCCTTTATGGTTTCTGTCATGTTGGTTCTCCAATATCAAAGCCTGTAGAAGCAGTCATTCCTGCAACAATACAAGAGGTCACTCCTCTTACTTGGAAAAATTCAGAGGGTTCAATCCCCTCAGCAAAGACAATCATTTTGGTGAGCTCTATCCCCTCTGCAAAGGCAACAACTTTAAAGGGTTCAAGCCCCTTTTCCAACGGTTCAATTGCCTCTCTAAAGACAGCAAAGTGACAAAGTTCTATTCCCTTATTGCAAAACGTCCTGGGCAAGTGTCACACAACCAATTTGGCATGCATTGGGAACATCATCACATGGATTCAGTTGGTTCTTATGAGGTCATGATTTCAAATTCAGTTCTTTCTTTGGATTATGATCGTATGGATTTCAAGGCTTTGCTAAGTTTAGCGCAAAGGGAGTAGCAACAACAGAATGATCCTATTTCAACAATTACTCAATATCTTGCCATGCTTCTTACTTTCACTGATGGATAGATACTCTTCATTATCGATATCATGAAAATTCTTCCCTTCAACTTGAGGGGGGAAGTGGATGGAGCTCAATCAGGACAAGTCAAAGTGAAGAATTTCATTAAAAAATCTTGGAATGTCAACATCACAAGTCATAAACCACAAGTGGAAGCAAAAGTCAAGAAAAAAATTTCACTTTGTATTTTTTTCATGAATCAATTTCCATTTGAGCCTGGATAAACAATGTAAGGTCTATAAGCTGATCTATAAAGCTATAGACTTCTTTTCCTTCTAGTGCACAATTGTCTCCTTGACAAAAAAAAAAAAGAGAGCACAATTTCATACCATATAGGCACTACATCATGCACTTGTAGTAGGAACACCAATGTAATAAAATACCTCATCCCCTTTGATGGATTTTCGATCCAAGGGGGGGGGGGTGTTGGTGTGAATGGATCCAAAATTCATCCAAACATGAATAGCCACGTGCCTGTTCAGATCATGCAAACATCCAGTTACAAATAGTGAATGTATCGCCCAATGATGAATGAATCAAGTCAATAATTTTCCTTTGCATATAGATCATTCTCTCTTCTTGTCTATTGTACTGTTGTTCTCTTTTCTTGGTTCATCACATGGCTCCTCTCCTTGATGCTCTATAGCCCCTAGGCTATGATTCCAACATATTCCATATTGGAGGATGTCTCGGTGATTGATGCATCACCTTCCCTGACAACACCTCCAACATGTTTTTTCTTGATAAGTCTCGACTTGCACTTGATTGGAAGATGGAGCTCCTTTTACCTGCCGCATGCTATCAAGAATCTATGAAGTTTATTTCGATACGACTAAGGATCCCCAAATGGATTGGTTCATTAAGCCAACCTTTCTTGTGCACTACCTTGAGTAAGCTGCGACTGGAATGAAAAGCCTTCTCTACCGCCATGCTAACACTATTCGGGAGCACTTACCAAATCTCCACATATTTATAAGGCTTCCTTGTGCACTCGCCTGATGTCATATAGAGCTGCCTTCTGCTTAATGTTCTCCGTCACAAGGCCATGGAAGCCACATTAAATCTCGTGCATCGACTCCATATGCGACAAATATTATGCTGTGGACATGGGAGTAACATATATTATGACGCCAAAGGTGCCACCCCACCACCATATTCTATTACAATTGCAACAAATCTTCAGACAAGTTAGGCATCTCAAGTCTCTATTATGAATTAAACGAACTAGATTCTGGAGCTTTGTGAGCTTACTACAATGTTATCTTTGGATGGATGATATGTACCAGATTATGTTTGAAGATTGAATGCTTTTGTTTGAGGATAATATGATGTCCCTGACACCACAGACGAGTATTAAAGATGGATCTATCACAAATTTTTCTTTCTCTAAATTATATTGCAAGGTGGTGACATCGAGAGACTTATCTTTGAAGAAGTTCTAAAGAAAAGTTGTGATCAATTTGTCATCAAGGAAAAGGATTTATCTCTTCCTTTGGGACCTTATTTGGAAGTTCCAACACTTCAATTGCCCCTCTTTCATGCTTAACCATGACAAATTATGCTCTCTTATAAGCAAGAATCTTTGAATATCTTTTGTGAAAGATACGTGAAACTTATTCTTTGAATGCATCAAATCAAGAATTGGTGAATTGGATCTTGTGTTGTGAAGTTGGAAATTCTTGTTTTCCCTTTCACCTTTTCATCTTAATTAGATTGAATGTGCATTCTAGCTATTCTTTACTTTAAATATTTATCTTGAATTGAGTATTGAACATCATCTTGCTCCCATCTTGCAAGCATCCCTGTGGTGAGCAATTTTCACGAACCCCCCACGCGAATCCTGTGCGACATCTGGTGAACCTGATGTGAAAGCATCACTTATGATCATCAAGATGGGAGACTCTTCAAATAATCCACCCACTTCATCGACTTCTTCTTCCTTTTCAACCGATGAGATGAAGACTGTATTGTAAACTCTTTCTTCAGCCATTATGATACAGAATCAGTAGATGTAGTTATCTATGCAACAGCAATAGCAGTTACATTAGCAACAATTGCATCAACAACGAATGATGCATCAAGAACTAGAGCATACGAATGGTGCAACCAAAGCAATCGAGGCTGTGGTTAGTGAGCACAAATTATTTGATGGATGAAATGTTTTAGCCTATCTTAAAGCCTTTGAAAGCTAGATGTGCTTCTTCGGAGTTTCTCCAATTGGAGCAATTATTTCCTACAGCTTGTCACGCCTGCTTTGCAGGTTAGAGTGATCGATTTGTTTGTGCAAGACTCAAATTGGAATGTTTTCAAGAAAGCGCTCAAAGATGAATATTTTTTGGAGGATTATGGTATTGCTATGCAGAAGAAATTCAGAGAGTGGGTTCATCAGCCCAACAAAGGACTTGTTGCTTCTGAGTTGTTGTGGGAGTTTGAAGAGCGATACAACTAGTTGGACGCATTAGAGCAAAGAGCTCTAAACTCAGAGAAAGTGGAGTTATTCTTGTAGGTGGCTCATCCTGCACTTCAGGATGAGTTGGAAGAGCTTCTTGAAGACCGTACACAGCCTATGGGATTGAAGACAGATTGGTAGGATGCTTTCGATGTGGTTTCTACACTGACAAAGAGATGGAGATGGAAGGCACGCTTGCAAAACAGAATGCAAACGCCATCAATAATGTCTTCTCCTACCAAAACCTCTCCTACTTCTCCTGTTGCACCATCTACTTCTTCTGCTATTTCTCATTGTGTTTCTATGCCTACTTCTATGCCTATGCCTATGCCTATTCGTGCTGCGGTTGTCAGACCATCTACAAAGCCGACTGTTGAAGATATGGTGGAGGAGATTTAAAAGAACTTGAAAGATCTTAAAATTAAGATGACCAGAAGGGAGCAACAACCACTTAGCCCAGCTCCAATTTCTATCCCAACCTCTTCTACTCCTACAAATTCTTCTAGAAATGATGGTGTTCGCCATTGCATGTGGTGTGATAGTCTAGACCATGAGTGGGAGGACTGTCAAAATTTTGAAGAGGCAAAAAGACTAAAGTTGGTAGTTTGGAAAGACAAGATGATATGTTTCAGAGATACAAAGAAATCAGTTAAACCAAATTTTGGAAAAGGTGGTATGAAGAAATTGTTGGAGGAGTCTCTTTTGCGCTCTTCTTATGTGATGCGAGAGGTGGCAAGAGAAGCTACTGCCTATGGTATTCAGTTGGAGTAGTTGCCGAAGGAAAAATCTCCTTTATGGTCCTATGCACTGCATGCAGAGAAGAAGGGAAAAGCTTCATCATTGAAACTTTCAACCATAGGAGATGAGATGAGAAAGGGGGCTGGATGGAATGTTTGAGTTGATGTCTTTTCTATCTATGCTTACATCGCGAAATCGCAAGGATTTGAAGCGCTCGTTGAAGAAAATTAGAAAAGAGATAATGATCAGCCTAAAGGATCGAAGAGGGTGACTAGGAGGAATGATCTAGTTCTTTAGCCTTCTTCTCTAGGACCGGAGTAGAGTGTGGCTGACAAAAGCCGAAAGTACAAGAATATCAAAAGGCCCCAAAGACAAAGGATCCAAAGCCAAAAAAGTAACTTGGATTTAAGCTACTATTCGACATTGAGATGACCACAGACTTGAAAAAGGTACTTGAGGATCGGATTCTTAATTGCAAAATTAAATTTACTCTTAAAGAAGTCTTAGGGATTGCCAAAATAGAATTTCATGATTATCATCAACATCATTAAAAGAAAATGACATGTTATTGAAGAGCCGACATGGGATATGATCCATTGAGAGGCTGAGGCTATTCTCTATGGGTTGCGATTTGAGGAGATTGATTTTGATGAGAAGACTATTCAGGAGTCTACAGATGGAGCTCTATGTATGCAATCTAAGAAGTCTCTTCATCCTTTACTTTAGCCTGTACAATACGATGATAGTGAAGATGTGCCTAGATTGGTGCCTCGTAGCCATTTTTCTTGTAGTCGCTTGTGCGACTACAGAGACTATAGTCAAGTTTGGTGAGACAGAGACTCCTTGTGTTGCTCTTTTGGATCATGGATCTGAGATTAATGTCATAGTGCAAGGTTTATATGATACTGGTAGATGGCTAGTTGATGTGGATCATGGTTGGCACATGTGTGGGGCCAACAACATTATAGAAGATTTGTATACTACTTGTCCAAACTTGAAGATTTCTATTGGAGATGTGGGCGAGTCTTATCATTTCTTTGTATATAATTCTTGTTCTTATCCTATTATTTTGGGGCAGCCATTTATTGTTGAGTCTCGAATGGAGACTAAGGTTCTGGACGATGGGTCAATCCAAAGCAAGGATGGAAAGAGGGCTATTCGGTTCATGACAGTTTGTGTCGACCATTAGCAGAATAAAGATTCCTTGAGGGATTCCCCTCTTCTAACAGGAAAGACAAAGTTTTGTTAGGTACCACTGTCTTGCAAGATGATAATGGTATGAGTCAGGGAAAGCTCTCGCCTCCTGGCAGTGACAGTTTTTCCTCATGTGTTTATGGGGTATCCACTGAAAGTATTTTGTATTTTCAGCATATTTCTGATATGCCTAGAGCTGCTAAGTAGTATGTAAAAAGAAAAGAAAAAGAATTGATGCTTGCAGGTGTTTTATAGGAAGAAGACTGAATAGATGGTCTCTATGATGGTCTTTCATGCTCACATACTATGGAAGACCTTTTAGTATTGCTGAATACTGACAATCAAGAGTTGTCTTATGTCTTGCAGGTCCATTCTCAGGCGATGTATTGCAAAATTGCTGATTTCATGCTTTAGGAAAATTTGGGTGTTGAGACTTCTCTTCAAAAAGTGTTCTTTGCTGAAATATTTCTGCAAAAAGAGTAGGATGCCATTGTTTATACACAACGAAATTTGTGTTTACCAGTGCATTTTCAACAAGGGCTGAAATTTGCAGGATGTAGCAAAGAAGCTAGGGTTTAGACAAAATATAAGATAGTTGATAAGAAGGTTAGACCAATTGCAAGACCGCTACCTTTGGATAGTGATGAGATGATTAGGAAGCTGCTATGCAACCTCCTTTACGAGATCCTGCTGGTATTGGTCATAGGTTTTCAGCCGAGACACTGAAAGAGATGAAGATTGGGATTGAAGATTGTCTACTTCCAAAAGAGGTGAGATGTTTTGAAGAGATGTTGTATAGACATGATGAAGATTTTGCTTTTTTCCCCACATGAGATTGGATGTGTTGATCCTATGGTTGTGACACCTATGGTTATTTTTACCATTCTGCATGTCCCTTGGAATCTACGGCCCATTCCTGTGCCTAGGGCTCACTTGCCCAAATTGGTGGTGCTTTTGAATGAGCGGATCAGGATGGGAATTCTAGAACCATCTTCGTCTCCATATTCCAATAGATGGTTCACAGTTCCTAAGAAGAATGGGACACTTAGATTCATACATGACTTATAGCCAGTGAACAAGGTCACTATTCAAAATGTTGGTGTAGGACCTATTGTGGATGAGTTTGCCGAAGCTTTTGCTGGAGGTGCTATCTATTCACTCAGTGATCTTTATTCCAGATATGACCAGTTCTAGCTTGCCCTTGAGAGCAAAGATTTGACTACGATGAAGACACCTTTAGGCCTTGTTGGAATGTGTGCACTTCCACAAGGAGCTACTAATTCGGTTTCCCATATGATGAATGGGATGAACAAGGTCTTACAAGATTTTATTTAAGAGGTTACCATGCCTTTCATTGATGATTTACCTATCAAGGGTTGCTTGGAGAGAGAGAAGGATGATTCTTTAGACGATCATGGATGCAAGTTCTTTATGGCTTCACATATTAGAGATGTTGAGAGGATTCTTTGTAGGCTAGAGGAAGTGAATTTGACCTTGTCAGGGTTGAAATCTACTTTTGGAGCCAAAGAAGTTTTGATTGTTGGACATATGTGTGGATATTATTGGCAGGAAGCCTTCCCTTGCAAAGGTTGATGCCATAGAGAAGATTGCGGAGACTGCTCTTCTACTTCGGAGGTTTTGTAGGTTTCTTGGAGCTTGTGTGTTTTATCTTATTTGAATTCCTCATTTTGCTCATATTGCAGATGATCTCTACTAGCTCTTGAGAAAAGGGAAACACTTTTCTTGGGAGATGAGACATACTAAAGCTATGCAAAATCTGAAGAGATTATTGAGGGTTGCTCCGACTCTTTGAAAGGCAGATTATGAGTGTGGGAGACCTATTGTTCTTACTGTTGATACTAGTCCTATCGGGTGGGCTATTGGCCAAAACGATGCACATGGGAATAGGTATGCTATTCGGTTTGGGGTGAAAGTCCTAAATGAGCGGCAACGTAGGTACTCATAGATTAAGAGGGAGCTCTTGGGAGTTGTCACAGCTCTTAAGAATGACAGAGAGTACTTCATTGATGCTGATGTGGTGGTCGAGACTGATTTTTTTGCCTCTTCTAGGTATGATCACGAGTTGTTCTACTCCAGATATTGCTATGCTTAGGTGGATTGGGTACATAAAATCCATGAATTCTGAGTTTAGGCACATAGTAGGTAAAGAAAACCTAGTAGCTAATATGCTTTCACGAGCAAGGTATGATGATATGAATTTTTCTTGCATTGATAATGCTGATGATGGGGCTGATTCTTCAGCCATGCATGCTAATCATATTTTTCATGTGTCTGCTTTGGAAAGCTTTGATGAGTCTTTGTATACAGGAGAGTATTTACAAATTGGTCATTATTTGAGTACCATGTCTAGACATGATGGATGGACTGATGCAGGCTTCAAGAAGATTAGGAGAAAAGCTTATGGTTTCTTTTTGCGAAGTGGGCTACTTTGGAAGCATCCACGAAAGTAAGGAGGACAGCCATTGAGAGTTGTCTATGATAGAGCTTCACATGTGCTGATCATGAAAGAATTTCATGAAAGTCTTTGGGCTGGGCATCGAGCTGTTTGGGCAACCCATGAAAAGATTAAAGAGTGCTATTGGTGGAGAGGCATGTACAGAGATATCTAACAGTTTGTTGAAACGTGCCCTGATTGTCAATTGTTCTCTTTAGTGAGGCATAGAGATGAGATTCATCCTACCTACCTGCTATGTATTCATTACAAGTGGGTTCTTGATTTGATTACTATGCATGTTGGTTTATGGTAGATGCGCTACATTGTTTTGGCATGAGATCTCATAAATCAAGTGGAAGGAAGAGCATTATGGACGAAGTCTACTTCAGTGGTTTATAAGTTTTTGTTGGAGAATGTTATTTGCAGGTATGGATGCATTGGAAAAATTTCTACAAATAGAGGTGAGTTGGATACTGATGAGGCTAGGGAGTTTTTCTCTTGCATTGGCATTAAACTTGCTTTGACTTTGGCATATAATATCGAGAAGGCAATGGGAAGAGTGAAAGAGGCCATCCACTAATTGTGAAAGCCTTGGCCAAAGCATGCGGTGGACAGGTCAGAGAGTGGCCTATGTTGTTAGCTTATGCCTTACGGGATGATCCCACTACTCACAGTGTGACTACAGATTATATGCCAGCTGAGTTGATGTATGGATAGAAGCCAGTCATGTGTACAAAGACTTGCACACTTACTTGGAGTGCTTTACCATGGTAGTAAGAAGAGATGACTAAAGAGGATCTTTTAGCTCTTCGTATTAGTCAGTTGGAGAGAAGATCTAAAGATATTGAAAGAGTAGTTCAAAAGCTTAAAGAAGCTAGAATTTGCAACAAAGACCACTTTGATAGCAGACACAAATTGAGACCTAAAGAGATTGAAGAGGGAGATTGGGTGTTGGTCTATGACAGTACTTTAGACAATCAGTATAGTGCTATCCGCAAGGCTTCGAGATGATGGTTTGGGCCCTATTTGGTGTAGCATGTCCATGAAAATGCTACATATTCCTTGGCAGAGCTCGATGGTATAGTCTTGAGGATTCTGATTTCAAGGAAGAGAATCAAATTATTCAAGAGAAGAGATGATGCAACCTATGTAGTTGAGGAGTTGGATGATGTGTGATTTATGATGGACTTGAGCCAGGAGATGATGAAGATGAAGATGTGGACATTGTAGATGCTTTTACAGAAGATGAAGAGATTGCATTGACCGTCAAGCTTGGCAGTGATGAGGATGGGTAGCTGTGGCCCATCTGGAGGATGTGCAGGTTTGGAGGGGGCGGATGTCGTGACACTGCGCATCCACCACTGCAAATCTAAGGACGAAAATTTTCTCCAAGAATTTGAAAATATTAGTCAGTGTCGTTAGGAATTTATTTTTCGTTGTGTGTGTTTTTTTGTTTGCATCTGCATGATGCACGAGCATAAGTAGTTAGGCTAGACACAATTTCTTCAATGCATTCATAATTTTGTTTTCTACGCAAGCATTGCTCGATTGATTGCATAGCATGGATTTTAATTTGCAAACCGCATGAGTGATTGGGAATGTAATTTTCTTCCAAAGCATACTCTTGATAGGGCACAATGCATGGAAAATAGGCTCATATGAAGGTTGCCATTTTGAAGACTCAAGGTCTAGAGGAAAAGATTGTAATGTTGATCCTTTGCTTTGGACTTTCCTCATGTGACTCGCTCTTCGAATGTTGCAAGTGCAGATGATACGTCTCTTCATAAGCAAAATTGGTTCAATATTTAGCAATCCATGAAAGCTAAAAGTTATCCACTCATATCATGGATATTTAAGTGGGGTATTACTACATCCATTCTTTGTGAAGATGGTGGAGACTTGCTATGATGATAAGATAAGCTCAACAAAAAGTATGTTGCTGCATGATAAACAATTTGCTGCATTGTTAAAAGATACATTCGGTATTGACAAAGTTTATCGGGACTACACATACCTTGGACAATGGCCTCACTTGGTATCTTTTGAGATGTAATGCTCCTTGAATGTGATAATGAAACATTTGTGGAAATTTGGAACATAGGAGAGTTTTAGGTTCTAGCTTGTGGATTGCATTATATTTTGTTAGAGGCAATGAAGCAAGTTAAATTTGACATGCATGCTATCTTTGAGTCCATGCCTTCCCTTAAGGGAGAGAATGTCTTCAATACTACAATTCTTCCTAAGGATGACCAAGAAACTACTTTGCAGGGTATTTGTGATGTACCCAATGTAGTTTTGATGTCTATTCTTAGCAGGCTGTCACCTAAAGACTTGTGAAGTGTGCCAGCTACATGCATGCATATGTGAGAGCTTCCTCTTTATGTTATATCTAGCATGAACTTGAAGCTATTTCCACAAGAGCAGGTGGCATCTGCTGGATGTTGCAACGTGAATTAAGCACCTCCTTGCATTACTAACCTCTGATGTGGTTTTAGGTATGTGCAACAACAAAATGGATGAAACTAGATCATCTATTCCTTTACATTCTACAGATGCAGATGAATTGAGAAAGGAGATCTCTACATTTGCTCAAGAAGCTCTACGAACTTTGAGTTTTGCATCTAAAGATTTAGACAGTGCACCTGACAGCTCAAAGGAACTCTTGGAAGGTGGTTTGACTTTTGTTGCCATTGTTGGAATTAAAGATCCGATTCGTCTAGGAGTCAAGGAAGAGGTCAAGCTATGCTTTAAAGCTGGGATCAAGGTACGAGTGGTGACAGGTGATAATATAGAAACTGCAATGGTGATTGCCCGTGAATGCAACATTCTCACAAAAGAAGGGATAGCCATTGAGGATCTAGATTTTTGCCATCGGAACCATGAACAAAAGATGGAGAATATTGCAAAGATACAGGTGATTGCGAGATCCTCTCCACAAGACAGGCTAATCCTTGTAGAGCACTTGAAAGAAGAACACAAAGTGGTTTCTGTCATTGGTGATGGAACCAATGGTGCACCAGCCCTGCACGAAGAAGATATTGGGCTTGCAATGGGCATTTCTGAGACTATGGCCCACTTCTTTTTGTGAATGCTATTTAGTAGCAATGACGTAATCATTGATGACAATTAGAGTCGAAAATAAAGAATGCTTTTTGGCGCCTCAAACATAAGAATGATATTATCAATGACGGCTTCAACGTCATCATTGATGGTTAAGAACGATGCTTTTTAGCTTTTTGGAAGTAGCAGATGGTGGCTATAAAGACTAAGGAGAAGATCGGGGAAGGCAGACAGATGGGTGACGAAGGAGAAGACAAGGGAAGTGTGATGAAGAAGGATAAGATGACGAGATGGTGACGAAGGAGAAGACGAGGGAAGTGACGACTTGAGGCATCTCGAAAATCATCGAAAGAAATCACACTGAATCGGAGGATCAAAAGAACAAGAAGACGTCAGGGGGAGGATCGGCGAGCTCTGCACATGACCTCTATTCCATATTGGGGGACGTCTAGGTGATTGATGCATCACCTTCCCTGACAGCGCCTCCAACATGTTTTTTCCTAGCACTTGATTGGAAGGTGGAGCTCCTTTTACCTGCCGCATGCTATCAAAAAGCTATGAAGTTTATTCCGATAGAACTGAGGATCCCCGAATGGATTGGTTCATTAAGCCAACCTTTCCTTTGCACTACCTTGCACAAGCTATGATTGGAATGAAAAGCCTTCGCTGCCTCCATGCTAACACTATTTGGGAGCACTTTTCGAATCTCCACATATTTATAAGGCTTCCTTGCGTAGTCGCCTAGCATCATATAGAGCCGATAACAGGAGAGTAATACATATTACGATGCCAAATGTGCCACCCGCCGCCATATTCTGTTACAATTGCAATGAATCTTCGGACAAGTTAGATGTCTCAAGTCTCTATTATGAATTAAATGAACTAGATTCTCGAGCTTTGTGAGCTTACTAATGCCTTCTCCAACGGCTTCTCCTGTGGGGACGTGTGCCATATGATCAGCCATGTAGTGATGTTTTCCCTTCTGTACAACAACGGAGAAGTCAAACTCCAAAAGTAGAAGGCATCATATAGAGCTAATAACAGGAGAGTAATATATATTACGATGCCAAATGTGCCACCCGCCGCCGTATTTTGTTACAATTGCAACGAATCTTCGGACAAGTTAGATGTCTCAAGTCTCTATTATGAATTAAATGAACTGGATTTTGGAGCTTACTACAATGTCACCTTTGGATGGATGATATGTACTGGATTATGTTTGAATATTAAGGCTTTTGTTTGAGGATAATATGATGTCCCTGACACCACAGACGAGTATTAAAGATGGATCTATCACAAATTTTTCTTTCTCTAAATTATATTGCAAGGTGGTGACATCAAGAGACTTATCTCTGAAGAAGGAGTTCTAAAGAAAAGTTGTGATCAATTTGTCATCAAGGAAAATGATTTATCTCTTCCTTTGGGACCTTATTTGGAAGTTCCATCACTTCAATTGCCCCTCTTTCATGCTTAACCATGGCAAAATACCCTCTCATGTAAGCAAGAATCTTTGAATATCTTTTGTGAAAGATACTGAAACTTATTCTTTGAATGCATCAAATCAAGAATTGGTGAATTGGATCTTGTGTTGTGAAGTTGGAAATTCTTGTTTCCCCCTTTACCTTTTCATCTATATTAGATCGAATGTGCATTCTAGCTATTCTTTACTTTCAAATTTTTATCCTAAATTGAGTATTCAACATCATCTTGCTCCCATCTTGCAAGTGTCCCTATAGCGAGCGACTTTTACAAACCCCCTCGTGCAAATCATGTGCGACAACGTGTAGGGCTTGGAAGCCTCCTAATGGTAAGGTGGAAGTGCCATAAGATGGAGGATAGCCTCATGTCTTATAGGATAGATAGGTGGACTAGCTAGATGCTCCTATTGAGCCAATTTTATGTAGGTTTATGATTGTTTCTAGACCACTATATTACACTTTATCTCTAGACTATGTCATGGTCGTGGATTGTGATAAGACTTCTTATTATGTAGATATATATAATGACTAGAGATGATAATCATAAATGGAAGAAGGCCATGTAGTCAGAGATGGATTCTTTGGAAAAAATTTCTACTTGGGAGTTAGTTTCTTTGCCTAAGGGCAAACATGCATTACTATGCAAGTGGGCCTACAAGTTGAAGGCATCTCCATCTAATGCATTGCTTAAGTATAAGGAAAGATTGGTAGCGAAAGGGTTCAACCATGACAAGGGGATTAAATTTGATAAGATATTCTCACAAATAGTCAAGATGACCACCCTTCATATGATTCTTGCTTTGGTTGCTAGAGAGGATACAGATTGGGCTTAGATGGATGTAAACACCACTTTCTTACATGGGGATTTGCATGAGCATATTTACATGGAATAACTTAAGAGGTGTATTATGGAAGGCAAGAAGAGATTTGTATATAATCTACATAAGAGCTTATATATTTTGAAGTAGGCTCCTAGGGAATGCCTTTAAGTGGTCTCAAGGATACAACATGAGAGAGATAGATTACAAATACACAAGGAAGGCTAGTAATGGTAGCCTTATGATCTTGATTTTTAATGTAGATGATATATTAATTGATAGGAATTAGTTATGGATATGGATGCTTTAAAAAAGAGGTTGCATGAGACCTTTGACATGAAGGACTTGGAGAATGATGGTCATATTCTTAGTATGTGGATTATGCAAGATTGATACAAAATGATAGGTTCTATTTATCTAAGAAGGAATACATTGGAAAGATAATGTAGCACTTTAATATGGAGAGAGGGAAGGCTAATAATGTTTCATTGCCTCCATTTTTAAAACTTAGCCAAGAGGACAATCCTAAGTGAAATGAGTGGAAGGTTGAAATCGCCAAGGTTTCTTATGCATCCATAGTTGGTAGCTTGATGTACGCCATGGTTACTAAATGTCTAGACATTTCTCATGCAGTGAAAATGATTAGTAGGTATATGGCAAGCCTTGGCAAGAGGCATTAGGAGGTAGTAAAGAGTATCATGAGATACTTGAATGACACTAACTCTATGTATATATGCTTTGAAAAGAAGTATGTATCTATTCTTGGATATATAGATGTTGATTTTGCAGGGATTGTAGACTCTAAGAGGTTTACTATAGGTTTTCTCTTAAATTTCACAAGTGGTTTAGTCCCTCTTGGATCTTTGGATTATAGCTATGTAAGGCTTTATCTAACACTGAGATAGAGTATGTTGTAGCCTTTGATGCTTGCAACAAAGCTATATGGCTTACTCGTCTAGTGGGAGACTGGGGTATTACAAGAGATGTGGCTACATTCTTGGGGAGTCCACCTAGAACATGTATGTTAACCGTTCAGACAAACAAGGTGGAAAATCTGGAAAATCTAAAGCAGAGGACAAAGGCCAATGCAAAAGTTAAACGGAAGACGAAGGCGCGCCAAGAAAAATATGGAAGCACAAGAAATGCTGAAAAGTCCTAAATAAAGGAAAAAGGCGCACAAGGAAAAGCGCAAGTTAATACTTTTGTAAAAGAGAGCAAGCGCATCATGATTTAATTTAAGGAGTGTTGGGCTCTCACCTGTGCAATTTGTAAATGTAGACGGGCAGTGGAAAGGAAGCTAAGAAGATAAAAGAACAATGGGAAAAAGGGCCTAGGCCATGTCTGGCCATGTAAAAAAGGGGATAAGGGGATGACCGCCCAAAAGGGATTTAGGGTTTTGCATATAAAGTTGAAAAGTGAATGAGAAGCTCATTCTTGTGTGTGGCCAATGCTTCTTCTTCTTCTTCTTCTTCTCTTGTTTCTTGCCTTCTTGCTTGTGCTTGAGTAAGGGATTGAGGGAGTGAGTGTGAGAGAGTGAGGGATCGTGGAGAAGAAGCTCCCCATCTTCTCTCTTCATCTTCTCTTCTTCTCTTCTCTTCTCTTCTCTTGTGCGGCTATGGAGGATGGAGCTTGATGGAGGGGGTTTGAGGTTGCTTGAGCTTGCCGCAAGGATCGTGGAGCTACCAGAGTGCAAGAGAGAGGAGGGAACTCGATCGAGCATCAAGGTAAGCTCACTACACCCGTAAGGTAAGCATTGTGCATCGGCTATGTGAGAGGCAGCCCATGGCCCACTGCGCATCGGCTATGTGAGAGGCAGCCCATGGCTGCTCGGCTTGAAACGCTTGATCAATAAGTGGTCCGTAGGTCTCGGGGTAGAGCTCTGTAGCTCCCCTCCATTTTGGTTCCGTTGCTGGGACCGACATAATCGAGCCTTGAGCGCCGTGCTCATCGAATCGAGCATAGAAGTAGGGTTTGCAGCCTGAATCAATGCTCGAGATAGTTAGGAGATTTAGGAGGTTTTGATCCTTGGAGCAAGTAAGTATTTTGATTTGTTGTTGAATATTAGAGTAGGACCATCCATCTCCATCTCTGGTTTTGATTTTGGTTGCATTAGGTTAAGATTAGGATAAGAAAAAAAAGGAAAATAGAAGGGTTTATGTTGCTATTGGAAACAGGGAAATAGGGGCACAGATTCAGATTTCTGGCTGGAAGAGTATAAGGGATTAATTTTTGAGGTTACAGTAGGCTGGGATGGGGCAATAAGAGGCCCAGGGAACTAGGAAAGACCACATTTGACATTCTGCCTTCTGAGAAGAGAGTGAGCTTGAAAGCCAGGGAGAGAGAGAGAGAGAGAGAGAGAGAGAGAGCTACGGGGAGATCTTTGAAGTGCCGATTGATTCGAGTACCACAGTGATTCCAGATATGCATGGCACTTCTTTGTATTGTTTTGCACATATTTGAAAGGCACAGGATGAGTTCATGGAGTAGGCGTTGAGTTTGAGTCATCGTGCGCAACCTGCGAGTTGTTGTCTGTGCAGTTGGACCAGCTCGTCCGAGTTCCAGAATCAGATCACCCGATTTCTAGAGTCAAACCGTTTGATTGCTAGAATCGGACCACCCCATCCGACTGTGAGAATTGGACCCAGTGTCAAAATTGGACCTAGTGTCAAAATTGGACCACGTGTCCTATCGCAGGAGTCGGACCACCCTGTTCGACTAGGAAAATCGGACCAAAGTAGAAATCAGACCCAGTGCCAAAATCGGACCACCATGTCTGATTTTCACAATCAGACCAGCCCGTCTGATTCCCAGGATCAGACCACCCTGGCTGAGTCCCAGAATCGGCCCTCGGCCCTCGGACAACCAGACTCGGACTGGTCGAATTCGACATTCGAACTAGTTACATTCGGCTCTTTCTACTCGGCCCTCGGAGGGGGGCCGAATCAGGGATTCGGCTCCTACAACTCGGACTTGTTGGGCCGAATTTGGATTTTTTCAAATTTTAACCCGTAGACTTGAAACTGATTGAGAGACCATATAGAAATGAAACCATATCATAGATCGATCACTGGGCTGAAACTTAGATCAAGCAATTCAAAATTTGGCTATAAATGGTCCTCCAAATTGCACATGGTGTTTACCGTAACGGCCCTGCGGGCCGGGGGGACTACCCCCCCAAACCCCCGCAAAGGGGGCTCTCTGCCCCCTCCGCACCTCCCCCAAGTAGGTTGGAGAGAAAACACGCGTCGTGAGACAAGTCCTCCAAATTGGACCCTAGTGTAGTAATGGCTCTACACGAGCATGGATTCTCACTTGCAAAAGAGCAACCAAAAGCCCATACCTAAACAAAGAGAAACAGAGATCCTAGAACATCAATGGGTCAATATAGCCAACAAGGGAAAAAAGGCCACACTGCAAAAACACATACGTGTTGCATTCAGATTGCATCTAGTCAAAGCGGAAAGCAACAACATCAAGCTATAATAGCGAGAATGACTAGATATGACAGTCCTGACGATAGATGCTCCTTGAATAACACTGCATTGACAATCCAAGGCATCAGTGGAGAATCCACATCTGGTAGTGTAGTTGGGGACTCAAGGGCATTTGTCAGTAGAAGGCTTAAATTTACAAGCCAAGACCCGGAAGACAAAGACATAGTACCACCTTCTTATCTTAGGGTCAAACTCATCACGGAAAGAGAGCGTACTATTGATGCTTTGATTGATGAAGGAGTAGATTTTAATATCTTGACCTATAAATCATGGACCCTACTAGGGCAACCAGAGCTCACACCGACTAATGCAACTCTTAGCCCTTACGGGGGACACCCACAAGCACTCATAGGGAAGTGCCAAATCCTTGCGACAATTGAAATTGAAAGCTTGCCTATCCTATTTCATGTTTCTCCAAATAGTACTAATTACAGGAAGGAAACCCTCCTAGGATGACCCTTCAAAAGGGCAACCAAGTGTGAGGCCGACTATGTAGCATAGAGGATACACCTGACACTAACGAGAGCAAGGACTTGTTGGAAGAGTTGATACAAGCACAGGTTGAACAACGAGAATCAGTGAGTGAGGCCATGCCTGAAACAAGAAGGTCAAGAGACAATGCCAAGGACGGGCTTTCGACTTACAAATATCGTAAAAGACCCTAGAAGAAGCCCAAGCCTTATAGACGAAGGCATCAATGGAGGGTCAGCACAACGCCACGATGGATATTCAAAGCATTGCTACGTGCTCAAGGATATTACGCAGGTAACCGATGGATTTGGGTGTCAAAACTCCTTGCTAAACCTCCCTTGTTGACTGAAGGCCAAATCGAATCAAGAGCAAAGAAGGGTAGGAGGAGATCTAAATGAAAAACTAAGTCTCGAGTCGACAGCAGTGGAGTGACTGAGCCCCTCATGGTCGAAATCAAGAAACCATACGGGACTAGTCGGAGGGTAGACCCTCAGCCTAGTATGCTTGACAAGCAGATATTAGATGTAATCGTTGAAGATACACAAAAGCCGCTAGTGCCTAAGGAGCCTTTGATTCCCCAAGAGGATAGCAGGCATCATAGGCACAACATTGCTCATGGAAAGGTTAAATGCTCAACAAAGCAAATAGCAAAATCATCTAACTACGATGAGCAAATCTCCTAGCCAGTGTCAAAGCCACTTAGGAGTCCCAAGTCTCCTACACCCTCTTCCCCTAAACGGACATAGGAAGCACAACAATCGTCAAGTGCGACTACTCAATTCCAATCTCTACCTACATCAGAGCTTCCAAATGTACAAGAGGCAGGACACGACACCACCCTTAGCTCTCAACCTAAGGATATGCCTGTGCAATCCACAGTGGCTAGCTCAACTGATACTTGATCTACGCAAGTGAATGCTCTAAGGGCAACAAAAGACACATCCACTTCCAATCGACCTAAGGACTTGACACCGCAATCCAGCAATAGTAGCAAGTCCATTGAACTAGCTGATACTACTTCCAATCAGGAATCACAGTAGTCACAGCCCTTGGTGGTGACAATGCCCCTTGCAGAATGTGTCCTTAGTAGTTTACTTGTGGAGGAGGTGTCACAACCAACTTCATTGACAACTCCAGCACTTCCAAAGCGTCTAAAGTCTAGGCCGGAGGAGTTAAACAGAAGGGAAGAGCTAGACTCTCCAAAAAGGGAGGTAGTTGTACCCTCACAACCTAGTGAGGCTATTCAGCATGCCACAGCTATGTCCCATAAGGACCCACTAGAGAAAGGGAATGTTGAGGCCCAACCAAGCACATCAACGGTTGACCTAGCCCAGGGTCCTGAGCTATTGAGAGACGCACCTTCATTGACCAGGAAAAAGAGGAGAAAACAGCAAAAACAACAGCAGTTACAGGTGGTTGTGGACCCCAAGAACATTGACACCAAGAACGTTGGAGAGCTAAGGAGTAAAGCATCAAGTCCATCCACCAATGTGTAAAATATTACACGGCGCAGCGAACAAAATCTGAGAAAGAGATAGAGAGTACACAACAGATAAGAGGAGAATCAGTAAATTCGTTAACTCCAAACAACTGATACAAACATGGCTCTGACCACCCGTGCGCTTCCACTGTGTGAAGCTTAGATGGCGATCTAGACAGAAGATAGGTGAAGAGCTTAAGGCTAGCTGGAACAACAACTCTGATTGGGTGAAAGATGAGTGTTAGATGGCTGCGAAGGGGTTTAGCTTTTATAGCCCGCGAAGGTCGTTAGGTCGGCCTGCTGACCGACCTACCATATGAGCCTCCACTAGTCGGCCAGGGAATATTCCCTTTACTATCGGGCCGGGGGCGCTGGCCCCGGACCCCCGCCAGGGGGGCCGCTGGCCCCCCTGGGACCCCCCAGCCACCAGGGGCCGCTTCCGCGGCCCCCGGACCCCACAATAGAGGCCCCTTTTAACTCCCTTACCATGCAACTCAATGCAATGTGCCTCGAGTTGCTACAAGCTTAACCACTCCGTCTAACCCAAAGATTAGACCCACAACAGTCACATTTTTGCCATCCGGTCACATAGACCTCATCTAATATACAAGTCAGGACTCAACCAATGTCTGGGTTCACATTTGGCTTCTCCTCATAATGGGGGCCTTACAACTTTGAGCACCATGGATCATTGGTAGCACCTAATGAGGGTGGGGCATTGATCATATCTAACACAATGACCCCATTGATGCCTCTCCTAATAGCGGTGAAACCTTAGATACATCTGTGTGCTCTAAAAAATCAAAGCAGCCATTACCATCAACAGTTGCTTGCAACACTCAATCCACCGACAACAGAACTCGCATTGACCAATCAAGAATCGATACAATGCTGTCCCAACAGGGTGACAAATTTGTACCAGTCACATCCAAGGAGAACCGTGATGCAATGACAAAGCCTCAGGAGAAACATGGAAACCCCAAGAGCATAAGAAATCCTAGGATTGACCAATCTTGCTCGTCTAGGCCTGAGCCCCCAGCTATGCTAAAGCCTAGAAAAACTCCTAGAACCTTGCATGAGATAGCAACCGAGCAAGCCCTCGTTGAACATAGAAGTGTCGCAAAATGCTTAACCGAGTTGGATGTTAAGCTCAAAGTGTTCGCACGTGTCTATGTCCTGGCAGACATGGGCGCATTCCCTAAAGAGCAGCTTGAAGAATACTTGCTATTTCCCTTATCCTGGGAAGAGCAATAACATCTTGATGAGCACTATAACAGGCTCCTATGTGAATGCATGCGACTCATCTCTGACGAGGAAGTCCACGAACTATGCTTAACTGCAACATTCAATGATGTGCTCTGCCAACCAAATCTCTTAGAGATATAGCAACTAAAGCGATAATCAAAGGGCCAAGTCAATTCGAACAACGTTGGTGTGAAAACCGCGTTGCAATGGCCGAACTAGGAGCCTAGATCATGACAGTCTCAGAGGAGCGATTGGCCAAATGGCGGTCTCAAAGAGACCCAAGCTATGTGGCACCAACTTCCTTTCGAGTGTTGACTGCCATTCGGGGTATGGACTTAGCTGAAACTAGTCAAGGTAACTCTTTGTCTGATAAGGTTCTCACTGAGGAGGAGTTACATGTTGCCAGTAGACTCGAACAAGGTTCCATGCTACTCGATGTTGCAAAATATCTATCGGTATTGAGTAAGCTGCCACGAGTACTAGATGCGTGTGCCACACTCCAATACAATCCAAAGTTCTACAATTGGCTTTTATCCTCGTGAAGTGACATGGATTCATAAATATGTATATAAATAAACAATGAATTTTGTGATCTTGTATAGACAATATCAACACACACAAGCAATGATAGTCAAGCGCAGGGAGAAGAGTTGGGTTCAACATGCTAAGCTCCTCAAGTCCTCCTCTCACCACACATTTAGAAGATGTGTGACCATTCCCGCCTCCAGGTGGAGGGCATGCAACCCTCATTACCACCATAGGAAGCCCTGACCAACATCTATGATGGTGTAGATAGGGTATTGTCCCTTTCTATACACCTTTCTCCCTTTCCAGTCTATCCTTTCGAGGATGAGCCCTGCCCCACTCCATGACAACTAGTCTATGCAACTTAGCATAAGCCAAGATCTGCTAATGGCTGGAGGAAAAACGAACATCATTATGCGCTTGATAACCCACTATATAATCCCTTCCATGCGAATAGTTTTATCCTGTCTCAAGGCCTAATCCTTGGTTCACATTTTGCAGGCCCCCCTATGGTAGCAGACATGAAGCACCCAGTGCAGCTGGCTTGCAAAGACGCTATCCGTCGTCGAAGGGAGCATGCAGCACAAGCTCCTCCACCGGAATGCTACGTACCTAGACTCAAAAGGTACGCAAAGAAACGAGGCCCCAAGCGATACCGCCCTGAATGTAGGCCAAAAAATCCCTAGGCCAAGGGAATAGAAGCTCAAGGGAGCACACAAGGTGTGGCAACACTAGTCGTGTGGGCCCCCAACAGATGCTCGGGCACCAGGTGCTCGAAAGAGGAGAGGGGGGCAGCTTGAGACAAGCAGGAATTTGATGCATTGTTCAAAAGTATTTTGGAAATAGTTGCAGCCAGGGACTACACCATTCAGGTGCCAGGCGACATCTTCTCTGCCCAACCTCATAGGAACCCCTCACTAGCAAAGCCTCAATCACCCGACCACCCGGACTCGCCCGCCTCGTACAAATAGAGTAGTCCCATGTTATGTAAAAGGCTTATCAAATGCTACCTGGCCATGACTTTTTGTCTCTAAAGGGTTATGTACTGACATGTTTCCCAATTGTACAAACTTTTCATATCTGCATTTACCATGTTTCACGTCTTTAGCAAAAGAAAAGTTAATCAAGCGCATGTGATAAGTATCTAAGTCAACACCATGGAATTGAGATAAGTGATGTATCCTTGTGTTGCACTGGTTTATTATAGTTGTGGCATGAGCCGTGCATGTACTCTCATGGAGTCATAAGTGGATGCAGGATGACGCAGGTCTTTGGGCGAAAGTGTTCAATACCCAAGACACCACAAGACCGCCAACCCCACGAAGAGCCGCGACAAAGCCACGTTGCCGAAAGCGAAAATCACCCTTGCGAGTGCCCACATCGCATGGCCCAAAGCATGAGCTTAACCACTTCCTCTTTCTAGGTTACACTCTAGGCCGAGCACTCACGGTAGCTGTTACCCCAATTGTACCAATATCGCACGTTCCAAAGAGGGTTGCAATATCTCATGTGTATCTCCCCATCTCAACAACTAATTCTCTAACAACGAGGCTAGGATACACTCATCACTGTAATATCCATTTCCGGAGCCTTCGAACCTTGACATTTCCCAACCAACTGAAAGGGTGATAGCCTCAACATATTGCAATGGTTGTACTTAGGCAAGTCCACAAAAAAAAAGAACAGGAAAAGAATAAAGAAAAAAAGAAAGAAAGAAAAAAGAACAAGAAAAAGAAAAGAAAAAAAAGAAAAAGGAAAAAAGAAAAGAAAAGAATTAAAAATAAGAAGCACCCACGATCATAGCATAGCACCTAGGGGTCCTCAAATTAGGTACGACCAATGACCTTAGTCGGTTGGCTCCGTCCCTAGTCCCCTAGCCCTTTAGCATCACCCACAATTATTCAAGGCACATCAAGGGCAGGACATACCTAGGGAGCTTGTCTCGCCTATGGTTAGACCTGTCACCCTGACCCATTCGCACAATTCCCTCTTGCACTCTGCCTTAAGACCATTGCAATCAATTGTGGTAAGTACCGCACGAATGGCCATGAAAAGTACACCATCCTCATCAAACAAGTCCAATAGCTCCCAACTACCGAAAGTGCGGTGTCCTTGTGTTCAATTAGGCTACGTTGTGCAGTCACAACGCAAAGGATGTCTCATACACCTTCACATGTACTTCTTCTCAACATGGACAACTTTGCTTCATCCACACATTGTTATGAGAAACCAACCCACAATCTTCTAACTACGTAATATCTAAGTATGCACGAGCACTCATATAATATCTACACTGAAGTATACACAATTTGGGTCCTCAAGTGCAAGACAATACTCTCAGCTTGCTTAGAGTTCGACCTGTCTCCCAAACTAATTGAACTATGTCTTGTGCACAATAGAGAAGACTAGCACTATCACTAGGGAGAGACCACCTATGAGAGGTTTTCAATTGCAGGTATTGAAGACTCCAATGAAAGTGTCATTCGCTCTTCATCGACACTCAAATCTAAATTCCTATCCTTTATCATCCTGCAAGCCCGCCAAGAATCGTCATGTGCAGAATCCCCAACAAACTGCCACTTGTACTCCATCAGTGCAATCCCCACAAAGAACAACCCTACCACAAACTCCAATAGCCCTACCACCAGCCACCTAGGCCACCAACATGCCCCCAACAACCTTCCTCCCCACCACTACCAACACTTCTCCATGGCAACCACAGACGTCCTTGCTACCCACGTCTTCGGTGCATGCTAAAGCCTGCTACCTACAACAGTGAGTGCCATGGGACTGACACTTATCTAGGAGGGGGTAATGTTAACTGTCAAACAAACAAGGTGGAAAATCTCAAAAATCTAAAGTGAAGGAAAAAGGCCAATGCAAAAGTGAAACGAAAGACGAAGGCACGCCAAGAAATACAGAAAAGTCCTAAATAAAGGAAAAGGGCGCACAAGGAAAAGCGCAAGTTAATACTTTTGTAAAAGAGCGCAAGCGCATCATGATTTAATTTAAGGAGTGCTGGGCTCTCACCCGTGCAATTTGTAAATGTAGACGGGCGGTGGAAAGGAAGCTAGGAAGATAGAAGGACAATGGAAAAAAGGGCCTAGGCCATGGCCGGCCATGTAAAAAAGGGGATAAGGAGATGACCGCTCAAAAGGGATTTAGGGTTTTGTATATAAAGTTGAAAAGTGAATGAGAAGCTCATTCTTGTGTGTGGCCACTGCTTCTTCTTCTTCTTCTTCTCTTGTTTCTTTCCTTCTTGCTTGTGCTTGAGTGAGGGATTGAGGGAGTGTGAGGGAGTGAGGGAGTGAGTGTGTGAGAGGGAGGGATCGTGGAGAAGAAGCTCCCCATCTTCTCTCTTCATCTTCTATTCTTCTCTTCTCTTCTCTTCTCTTGCGCGGCTATGGAGGATGGAGCTTGATGGAGGGGGCTTGAGGTTGTTTGAGCTTGCCGCAAGGATCATGGAGCTACCGGAGTGCAAGAGAGGAGGGAACTCGATTGAGCATCAAGGTAAGCTCACTACACCCATAAGGCAGGCATTGCGCGTCGGCTATGTGAGAGGTAGCCATGGCCGCTCGGCTTGAAACACTTGATCAATAAGCAGTCCGTAGGTCTCGAGGTAGAGCTCTGTAGCTCCCCTCCAATGTAAGATACGGTGTAAGTTCAAAAGAAAGGGTATTATATTTAGTAAAATTTATTGGAGTATATTTTCAAAAGGTATTTTTTAATGAAAACACTACAAGATACATGCCTCATATTAATGTTTAAACTGACAAAGTTCACAAAAACAATTACCCTCGTTGTTGCTAAGCACGTCAATAGTAGCATCTCCATAGAACTGTCGCTATTGGTGTCGCTATCTGCATCATTATTGGCATTGCGTTTATGATGCTAATAATGACACAGATAGCGATGCCAATAGCAATGCTTTGCGATGCAAATAGTGACACCAATAGCGAGGCGTGCAGTAAATTTATGATGCTAAGCTGCCTTGCCTCATGTGTAGCACTATGTGTTGTATTTACATTCTACAAATGGATTACATGTAAAGTGTACAGTGGTCGTCAAAATGAAGACAAAGTGTACTTGAATCCACAAGACTGATACATAAAATTAATACAAGATTGCTTAGTGAAAGTTCTAATGGAATCATGGTAAGATACAAAGGATGATAATAACGATGCATAGAAAATGCCTACATAAATCGTAGGACCAAAAAAGAAGAGGATGTGCGATCCACGAATCCAAGCGCGAGCTATAGATCCTCGCCATCCGAAATCTCGTCCTGATACAAAGGAGCATCGAATGGACTCTACAAAAATAGAAAAAACTACACATCAGTCCACCATACAATAATCCATTTTAATTAAAAATAGTAACTACGAACAAGAAAGATTAGTGACATATTGGGCCGCCGCATGCATACAATCTATTGATTAATGTAGTGAGACTGTGTCTCTCTGCATATCGAGTCTCTAGGCTAGTGGGATCACGGTTTGTAATGGAGTGTTGCAAAGAAAATAAAATACAATTGTTAGAAACATGATTGTCAATACAAGTGATATTGCAAAAAAAAAAAGTGAGAATAATAGAAGAAAAACTTACAAAGTCCTCTAGATAAGTCCTATGGCTGCTGTGCCACTCCCAAGATGATGAACCACTCTTGCCTCTAGTTGTGCCCTCACTGCCTTGCATTGCTGTCTCCAACATCTTGGAAAATGTGTAGCCTCCTCCCTGAGTCAGTGCCAATCATCTACATCTAGCCACTCAGGCTTTGAGGCCCCACTCTTAAGTGCCTTGCGTACATCCGATTGTCTGTGTGACATGTACACATGTATGCACTCCATCATCCAGCCTGTGGAAAACTTATCTGTTGCGGTGGTGGGTACCAAAGACTCCTCATGCAAGGATACTACTATGTAGTCCTTGCACCCCTATGGTATGTTCTTTCAATGATCCAAGACATTGCACTGAAAAACTTGTTGGCACAACTCTCTCATATGAGCCCTCACCCTCCTTCATGATGGCCGCTCCTGTCCTATCATCTACAAGGTATCCATACCCCTTTGGGATATATCTAAGATATGTCCTCTGCCACCTATGACCACGCCCTTGGGCATATCCAAGAGATCCCTGTACATTTGGGGTATCCATGGGGTGGTGTCTCTTGGAGTAGCATCCATAGGGGTGCCACATGTGGATGACTGAATGAGCAAAAGCTGGAGTAATTGGAGTAGACATCCCCACAAGTGTGACAAATCCTATAGGTGATGCAACTCCACTAGAACAACGAGATAAGAGACATTGGGTCGGTACCTCCACAACAAGCACCCAAGCCACCCTCTCTCGAACCTACACGAGAGCGAGGAGTAGCACTTGTATCTTGAGTCGACCGCGGGCTCACCACATCCACGTCTATGCAGGATCCCCCAGAACAACTCCCTCTGTCCGGCCTAAGTTTGGAGCGATGACCTTGTCTACTGGAAACCAAAGCATCAGAGAGTGCCAAAGTTGATCTAACAGAATGGCATGATGGTGTCTGAGACAGCTCCTGGTTTGCCATATCTTTGAATCAAGCCATCTGATCTAGAGACATATGTGTGAAGATCTTTTGCAGCTCCTCATTGCTCATCCCTCGATTCAATATGCTGTCCAAATATCCACAAAGGTCATCTGCACAAATAAAATTGATGTTAGCATAATCGATATAAAGATTCAAGCAAAGCACAGTAATATAACTCTGAAAAAAATGATATTACTTAAAATGCATATTCTAGAGTACCCTTACAAGCGATTCATCAACGAATTGAGTAGATGGATGCTACAAGTATGACATAGCCTATGGTCCCATGTCAATATCCTGATACAACTCCACATGATTCTCAAAGAATTCTTGGCCTCATGTCTTTCCATCATTGTTACCCGATTCTGTCTCCTCTACATGCTCCAAGCTTTGGGCGACCTCCACCACTTGCAATATCGACCCCTCTATCCACATACTATCCTAATCTATGCTGGGAACATTACTTTCATCATAAACTCTCGCACTTCAGGGAGTTGAAGGCACAACATACCACCATTGAGGTTGTCAGGGGTTTGGATAGAAAATTATGTGTTCAAAATCATATATAAGAGAGATTTAACATTTGTGACATATACTATGTCATAATAAAATTTTAAAAAATGTGAGTTCATGCACCTATTCACAATGGGTCGACAAGACAAATGTGTCGCACAAATCCATCCATATTTTTTCGGAATCTATTTTGAGAAATTCAGATGGACCTCGTGAAACAGTTGCCATGGCTCCTTCTAGTACCACTTTGAACCACTATACATCGAATAGGATCATGGAGAAGCTACGGTAATTCACCGTGATAATACTTTGCAAGTTTCCAAAATACTCCATCTCATCTATAACGGTGTTTGGATCTGTGGCTCGCCATCGACACTCTTGCTTGAACTTTGCCATAACACCACAATCCGTTGTGGAGCACATTTTGTTGATACACTCCACGTGGAAATGTTATCCATGCGACCATGCTACACTGTATATTTTGTAATGTACATTGAAACGGTTAATTAGTTATCACATAAAAAATATAGATATGATAGCTTATAAAACATGTGGTCACCTTTGGACTACATTCCCTCGAGAACTCCCACTCCTCAATAGAGGCCTCCACTCGTTTGCGAGAGGTTGCGATCAAAGCTCCATGTAACCATCCCATAGACATACAAAAACGATTCAATTTCTCCTCCATTACAACATCCATTCTTTTTTCTACCCCGAATCCAACCACCACATCTTTGGTCAGTCTCTCATCGTCCTTCAGTGACCATAGCATACCGTTGTTTGAATCGACCGTTGATAGCCACTATGAAATATGCACTAATGCCTCTCAGACACCACCTTCAGCCATGCTACCTTCTGGCTGAGCTCATTGTCGCACAAAGCCTTTCAGGCTTTTCATAAAGTGCTCCAAGAAGAACATCCATCGTGTATGGACAGGTCCAACAATCTCCACTTCCTCTGCAAGATGCACTAGGAGGTGGGTTTGTATCGTGAGTATGTTGGTGGGGAGGTATTTCTCAAAGAGAGAGACTGTCTCCACTGCTCTCCGCCTTCCAAATTCAATAGAGGATGTCTTGATCTCCTTTTGTGAGATCCATTGCACTAAATTAGGCAACGTGTAAATCGCCCTGCGTATTTCTAGAGTAAGGCACCTTGCGATCGCGATTAGTAGTACAAATTGCCACAAATGAAGAAGTATTATGAAAAACGACTACACTCCAAATAGAAAAATACACAGGCCACTTACAGTCCATTCATAGTATAAACTTGATATATCTTATGCCAATCGTGGGATTTTAGCCCTGATAGTTGGTTGCCTTTAAAAAACATGGATCTAAAGAATGTATCATACCAGTCGGAGTGCGGATGAGTGTGGATAGACATGATAATTTGCTTTACAATGTGCTCTTCTTTAGTGGACAAACCCCAAGGAGTGCGAGAGGTAGTTGCAAGCAACCACCAGTACTTGACTATGGCCAAAGCACCTCCATGTTGCCTATCTCCTTCAAATCCATTCGTGCCCCTGCAATGTTTCTCTTTCCTGTGATGTAGCCCCATAGTAAGTTGCCCACATTCTTGAAAATATGTATGGGATCCAACAAGTGGTTGATCTATAAGTGGGTCCAATACGACAACTCGTAGAAAACTGAGAACCATTGTATTCCATTTGGATGCGACTCAATGTGGACCATTTTCAACTTGTACCAGCTTTGGGTGTTCATTCATGTTGGAGGTTGTCCAAGAAAACCTTCCCTCAGTTCATGACTCTTCGATAAGAAAGCGGCGTGTCCTTGATATACCATCTTCTTCATGGTTCGTGACCTTGACAGTCTAACTATGGCCCACACAATGGACATGCATGCTAACTTGAGGTATCTGAACATGTCCCAATACCTCTATCCTGTGAATACAAACTTGAACGAGCTATGATTCATGATGACCAACAAGAACAGAAGCCTACTTACCTGAGCACTCTTTGAATCCCGGAAAGTCATGCATGGTCCACATGAGATTGACTCATATATTGGTGGACCCCGTCAACCATCGCACTTGCTCACATCTTTCACGGCGACCCCCTTTTCTCACAAAATCTTAAGCTCATTAACTAATGGATGGAGATAGACGTCCATATTCTTGACTTTGTAGCAGCCAAGAATGAAAAGCTAAGGATTAGGTGTCCTTTCTTCATAGAAAGTCCTGGTGGGATTTTGTAGTTAACAAGGACTATAAGCCACACACTGTAAGAAGTTGAGCAAAGACTGAATGGGTTCATAGCATCCATAGCAAGACCGAGTTGAAGATTCCTTGGCTCTCGTGCAAAGCTTGGAAATGTAGAGTCAATGTGATTCCATGCACGTGAATCTGCTTATATTCATTGGACTCCATCTGTGGATCTATTTTGTGCATGCCACGTTGTCAAGCTCGCCATGCTCGACGTACGAAACATGTGATATATATGGGGGATAAGTGGAAAATGCCTAAGAACTTTCTGAGGGATGTTTTGTCCTTGCAAGTCTTGTTGATACAGTGAGCACCACACTTTGGACATGTCTCCATAGTCTCGTACTCTCCTCAAAACAACAAGCAATCGTTGACACATGCATGGATGTTGTTGTAGTCCATGACAAGCTTTCGTAAAACATATCGCGTATCATCACGAGAATCAAGCATGGTATTTCCAAGTGGTAATATATGATACTTTAGCAACTTGAAAACAAATCATAAAACACCTTGAAAAAGCACATTTGTTTTTTGTAATGGTGCCAAAAAGAAATCAACGAAGCATACGTAGAAGGTACCTGAACAACTAAGTCACACTCGCAATTCTTTTTTCCTCCTCTTCTCTTCATGATTCTCTCATGAAGAAATATATGCATTAATGTGGCTCTTTAGCCTTTGGCCCATGTCCCAATAAAATTGGTCTACACCCCCTTAAAATCTTGGCCCTTTCTAGGCTACCTAGGTAGTCCACTCTGTGTTCTTCCAAAAATTAAAGTCTCTTGGCATGAAATTCCACTTCAAATGCATATTATCTTTACCACAACTTGCTACTTCCTTTATTCTTCTTTTTTCTCTTGGATGATGAAGGATTTGGACCTAGGAGATTTTGATTTAGCAATTTCACCACTCAGTTGATTCCATCTTCTTGTTTGGCTATCTTAGGTTAGGATGAGCGACATTATCAAATTTTGATGATTCAATTGCTTCTTATTTTGGAGAATCAAGATTCTCAAACATCTCTATTTCACTAGGCACTTCATTAGTTTGTGTTGGTTGTTGCACTTTGTATTTTTTTTTTTGGGGGGGGGGGGGATTTGTTCATGCTTTAGTCCCCCTCGTTGGCCTAACCTCCAATGTAGCCTTCTATTTAAACATGGCTCCTCTTTATCATGTGGGTGTTCAGAATTCTATATCAGATAGTGATGGTGGCTCCATAGGTAATTTAGGTTAATATAATAACCAACTATTTCATATATAGCATCGTTGAGCATGTAGAAGGGACTTTGAAACCCCATCATTGTTGTATGCCTCAGGGGGTTCACTATATGTAAACCCTCTATATCACATGCATTCAAGACCTATTTCAAAATACCCTTATATGTGAATTCTCTCTAAATAAAACACACATGTTTTCTACTCAATTCGTGAATAACCCCTTTATATGCTATCATGTTGTGTGCAAAACACTTGTAAAAATGGTATTTTTAGAATCCCTTATTTTAGGCCCCTGTGATATGCTTACCTATTTTTGAGTGATCCCTCCCTCCCCCTCCTACGCTCTATGCTAGCTCTCTATCCGATGTCTTTTTCTATAAGATCTAGCTTCTTTCCTTTGCTTCTTGGGACTCTCTTGTTGAATGAATTTTGTGGTTTTAGAGGCCATGCAAGAAATCTTGGCTCCTTTAGTTTGATCTTTTGCTTGGGAATTGGCTATGCTAAGTAGTTCTCTCTCTTCAGTATGAGCCTTAAACAAGTCATGTAGCATCTCTTTCCTTCTCACTAGATATCTCTTTTGAGTCAAAGGCTTGTTCCTTGGCTTTTCCTTGAGATTTAGGGAGATTATGCTTGCTAAAAGCTATGATTATTCTCACATATGGTAGTTCAGATGTATCCTTTGTACTACATAGTCAATCTTGCATTTTATTGCCTACTTAAAAGCTCTATCGATAAGTATTTCGTTTTCCCACATCTTTGTAGTTTGAAAGTATGTGGAACAAGATAAAAAATATTTTAGTCACCATGCTTATAAAGATCTTACATTTTCCTAGGAGAAATTACATATTTTCTCCATAAGGACTAAGGGTTGCATCAGTTGGTGTAAGTTCTATTTGACCTATGTTAGTCTATGCTTTGTAAGTGAGGATATTTAAATTCGATCCTTCATTGATGAGAACATTGCTATTATGCTCTCTCTTGATGTGTTGTGCATTGAGTTCATGGCTCATCCATGTAATGCTACTCATTCAAAGGTGAGTGAAAGGTGGAAGCATGAGTGGAAACAAGAAAAGAGTGCAAGAGATATGGGGGTTCAAACCAAAAGAGAGAGATTAGTATGTGGGAACTCCAATAGGATTGTTTATTTTAGCCATATTGAAAGGTGAGTCAAAGGTGGAAGTATAAACAAAAGCAAGAGGAGTACAAGAGCTATGGAGGTTCAGGCAAGAAGAGAGAGACTAGTGTGTGGAAACTCCAATAGTCACGATGCATCACTTACCTTCCCTTATTCTATTTATCACTAAAAGAATAAAGAATAAATAATAAAGTGATAGTGATGGGTGCCTGTTATACTTGCAATGTACATGTCTGTGGATATATATACAAGTAAATGTAGGCAGCTAGGCATAGGTGGTCTCTAACCCCCAACAATCTTTCACTTAAAGACAAATATGCCTCAACAAAGAGTAAAATAAAAAAGAGAAAATTATAACATGTATATAGAGTACAACAAGATGAGAAAATATGTCAACTCATCCTACACCTATCAACCTCTTAAGGAAGGCATAATGTTCCATTAGGAGACATTTAGTGAGTAGATTTGTAGGATTTATATCCATAGGGATCTTGAAAAGCTTAATGGATTTGTCTCGTACTACCTCCCTAATGAAGTAATAGTGCGCCTCAATTTACTTTATCTTTG
Organism: Lygodium microphyllum; assembly: GCF_053477565.2. Lineage (NCBI taxonomy): Eukaryota > Viridiplantae > Streptophyta > Polypodiopsida > Schizaeales > Lygodiaceae > Lygodium > Lygodium microphyllum. Next base: position 83,093,614 of record NC_141140.1, read on the forward strand.
CATAGAAGACTAAATTATGGGCCAATTGAATGGCACTCATAAAATCTAAATGTAGTGTAAGAGTCATAGTCATACCAATATCTACAACAAGATGGCCTAACCATATGGCCTCCTTGCAAGCCTTAGTGGTGGTTGCAATATACTCAACCTTAGTAGTAGACAAGGCCATCAATTTTTGCACCTTGAACATCCAAGAGATAGTATCTTGACAATAGGTAAATGCATACCAGGAGGTGGACTTTCTGCTGTTTGAATGTCCTACATAATTTGAGTTAATGTAATCCATGACTCATGTATCTTGGCTACCATAGCAAATGCATATATCTACAGTGCCTTTAAGGTATCTCATGATATCCTTTATGGCATCCTAATGTCACTTTGCCAAGTATAGCCATATAATGTGCCATAACTTTCATTGCAAATGCTATGTCAAGATGAGTGGCTATTATGGCATACATCAAATTTTCCACTATAGATTTACATAGAACCTTGGCTATCTCAGCCCTCTCATCATTTGATTGTGGACAATCGGCTTGACTAACCTTTACATGAAAAGGTAAAGGGCATCTAATAGATTTACTATTGTGCATATGGAATCAATCAAATACTTTGTGTATGTACTCCAAACATAGATAGAGAAGTTTCTTAGAGAGTTTGTACATAATATGTATGTCAAGTATGTGTAAGGCCTATTCTATATCCTTCATGTCAAAGTTCTTCTTCAGTCGGTTCTTTAAAGCATTCAACTTAGCATGAGCACTCCCAGCCACAAGCATGAGTACTCCCCTTGTGAATGCATGAAAGCATCAAACTTATGGTACCACTTCCTAGGTTCTTGCTTAAGTCCATTAATACACTTCTTCAATTTAAACACTAGATGTTCCTTTTCTTTTTACACAAAGCCCTCATCCAAGTCTCCATGCAGGAAGACCATCTTAGCATCCATTTGATAAAGATTCAAATGCAATTGAGAAACCAAGGCCAATACCAAGTATATGGTAGTCAACTTGACCACAGGAGAGAATATCTCATCAAAATCAACTCTATTTTCTCAATTAAAGCCCTTGGCAACAACTAATCTAGCCTTAAATACTAGCTTAGTGTGATCAAGGGCACTCTTCAACTTGTACATCCACTTGCATGGCAATGTATGCTTTCCATCATGCAAGGAAACTAAGTCCCATGTACGGTTCTTCTACACAATGAATTCAACTCAGATTGCATAGCCCTCTTCCAAGAATTAGAATAACCTTTTAAATAGTCTTCTCATAGGTAAATGGCTTAGCAGAGTTTGTAACCATGACATAATCCATAGAGGGCTCATAACAATCAGGAGGATGTGAAGCTCTAGTAGAGTGTTTTAAAAATAAATGTGGGCCTATATAGCTTTTCCTCTCTATCCAACATCATGATCCTGGACAACATGTGGATCCTGAGCCACTACATCATTAACAACTATAGTAGGCTATCTCATTGGGATTGGCTATACTGTAATAAGCTCCTCTTAAAAGATCACCCTGCATATCTAAGTCATGTACTCTGTCTCATATGCATCTTATCCTCATGGAAGATAACATCATGGTCATATATGACCTTCCAAGCTTGCATATGTCAAAGATAACCCATCTTACCCACATTTCCATATCTAAGAAAGATGCATTTGATAGACTTTGAATCCAACTCATTGTGCTTAACTTGGGAACATGGTAGAAAGCCTCACATCCAAAGACTTGTAAGTGTGTATACAAGGGAGATTCCAAACCATAACATGTCTACAACTCTACCACCAAGGGTAATGCATGGGGATCTATTAATGAGTGCATGGAAATAGTAGCTACCTTAGTTCAAAAGTGTTGATGTAAGCCTACCTAACTAAGCATATGGTATTGACTCTTTCCTGAATACTCTTGCACATGTGCTCTGCAATACCATCTTAGGGTAGCATGTATGCAGTGGTCAACTAACACTTCATGCCCCTCTCATCACATAGATGCTCAAAATTCCTAAATAAATATTTACCCCCATTGTTAGGATGTAGGCATTTCAACCTATACCTAGACTGTTCTTAGCCATGGTGAGAAAGTAGTGAAACATAAGCAAAACATACAATTTATGCTTAATGGGATAGGCCCAAACCTTATGCAAAATAAATCTATGGATATAAAAAAATACTTCACACCACCCAAGGACTAATAGGGCGGTGTCACAAACATTTGAATGCACAAAAGTCAAAGATCCATCCACATGCATAGAATTAGTTTTCTTATGCAAATTACAAGTTTTTCTACTGTACAAACAATGATTACAAGAATCAAAATAATAGTAATCTACGTCAATACTTTCATTCCTTTCAAAAACATATGCCTAAGGTGATGATGCCATAAAGATACATATGAAAAAATGGTCATAGCCAATACATGGTCAACAAACCTAGAAACAAGCAAAGGGTAGAGGTTGCTAGCCTTAGCAAACTCTAATAAAAGCAAAACTGCCATGGACGATCTTCCATTAAGAATCACCAAAGGATACATGGTACTAGTAATTATCCAATTATCTAGCTGAAATAAGACTTTTAAATATTGGAAGTTATTGTCATTAAACTTGTCAATGTTGAAAGTAGCATAGCCAATTGACACATGAGAAGTACTTGCCATACTGACTGTAAAGGATGCAAATGGTAAGAGCATGTGTTGCTGTAATTATAGCAAAACAACCCCAAATTTGATCAAAAAGAGCTAGTGAAAGGATGGGAAGAAAATGAGGATATATTTTTCCACAAACCACAATTAAAAGAGAACTAAAACAAAGTGTTTACTCTCCAATAGAATTCTCAAAACAATAATTATAGCACTACCATAATAAATGTAGTTGTGTGTCTCAATCCAACTATGGGCAAAGAGATAAGATAGGAAGCTCCCATTGCCAAGGGTATTTGGATAGTAATCGGGATATAAAGAATACAACTAGCAATGAATAGGCATAGACACTAGTATTAAATATTGTCATGAACTCAAGGTGCTAGTTGACAATATATTCCATAAGTATATGCATCATTGACAAATTGCCAATAGAGGTAAGTGATAGTGTCCAAAGCATAAGTAATTAAATCAGCGCACAAGTGGAAGTATCTACATCAAGTAGCATACATGAGAGCATAGATATAAATCAAGATAGTCCCATTGTCTCAAAGAACCAATATCTTTTAGAAGAAAAATTATAAGCGTCTCCTACTGAAAGTGAATTGAGGATGTCCAAGAGCCAAGCAAAGCTCAATACACAATGCACATAACATCTAGTGCCTAATGACATAAACCAATACATTTGGGGTATACACCTGAAATAATCCTTTAAACCCATAAATGAGAAGCCATGAAAGTAAATAACCACTACAAGTATATATCCAATGGAGCTCAAAATCAAGGCTTAGAGCTCAACATAAGCACATGTGAGCATTATAATCAATGCCAAGCATCAATACATCCATGTAGCAACCTAAAAATACATATAGGCATCAAATACATAAGCTTTCAACTTGTAACCTTACTGTCCACATTGTACAATAGCAAAGAACCTTCCAAATATTGAGCTAAACAAGCTCTAATCAATCCAAAATCCTTTTCCAAGCATCAATATGTCATCCATGCATAAGAAACTTGTGCCATAAGCATCAATAGAGCATTAAACAAGTCAAATACTTACCTTGATAGTATATGATAGGTCTATCCTAAATATAACAAATATTAGGTCTATCATCAATACAATGAGCAACAAGTCTATTTGCAACATAGTGGATAGTAGGTCTGATGTCCTACATAGAGTAAATAGCATATATGAATAGTAGGTTTGTCCTACATACAGTGAACACTAGGTCTCTTTGTTGCTATTATTGACTCAATGCTCACTTGGAAAAGCTCAAAAGTTCCAGAGAAAGGGCCTAATCAATGCTAGAATGGCTGAAATGATTAGAGAAGCGATGTGATTGATGCATACCTCAATGAATGGCTACCATGTAAGCTAAGTAAGAAGAGTGTAAGAGGTATGGATATTCAAGCAATAAGAGAGAGACTAGTGTGTATGAACTCCAACACTCACATTGTGTGACCTACCTTCTCTTATTCTATTTGTCACTAAAAGAATAAAGAATAAAGTGATAGTGATGAGTGCCCACCATATGCAGTGTGTAAGTGTGTGGGTCTGTATACAAGTAAATGTAGGTGGCTAGACATAGGTGACCTTTAACCCCTAACAATCCATCACATTTGTTCTTATTGAATATTTTGTCTTGTTTTGATAAACTATACTATGAACCAACTACACACATATTTCGGCATGGCATAGTTGCCCTTGATGTCTAGTAAGACACTTTTAAGTTTCAAGGTCCCTATTTCCTCCTTATTGGATGTGGGGTTCCCTTATTAATGAATGTTCTTGGTCCTTGTGTTTGTTGTTTATTTGTGTCTTCTGCTCAAGTTTAGTTTATCTTAGTTTCTTCCTTCTTGGTCCTTGACCCTTTCTAGAGGAGTAGTTTCCCTTTAAAAGTAAGAATTGCTTCTTATTTTTACTGCTCGTGATGAGGGAGCTCATAAATTTCAAGTGATTACATACTCTTCTTGTTCAATCAACCTTTCCCGCTCTCCAATCTAAGGTGTAGTGTACAAAAAATGGGTTGTTCACAAGTGCTCAATTTTCTCTTACATACATACACTTATGTATTGCTCACCTTTCATCACTATTTGGTACTTCATAGACTCAATTGTTCAAAGATATTTTTTCTCGTACTTTAGAGTGTCTAGTTGAATTGGCTCTCGTGAGTTATTACTAGGGATTGGATAAAAAAATCAAGGATCATACCTCCAATATGTTAGGATTGTAAATCCATGGATTAGAGTTGACCTAGTGGAAAAACTTCATGCAAGGCATGTGAAAACTCCCACCTTTGAGAAGCCCAATCAATAAAAACTAGGGTTATGAGTATAAAGATATCAGAATCTTATGTAAGGTTCCATGTATGTCTTAAGAAAGCCTTATATGTTGGGGGTAAAGGCACTTGTGCCTAGCCATCCATCTATTAGTTACACTAACAATATCCGCATACTCGTATACCTTTACATTGCAGGTGGTGGGCGCCCATCACTGTCACTTCATTCTTTATTCTTTTAGTGACACTTAAATAGAGGGAAGGCTGATCACACATTGTGACTATTGGAGTTCCAACATCTTGTGCGTGTGTCTCTCTTGCTCTTGCTCCTTCCACCATAGCTCTTGCTTCCACTCTATGCTTCCATTGGTTTCAAAGACATCTTCCCGAGATCTTGAGCCTGACCAAAAATTGCTTCATCTTGTGGAGAAAAGCTTCAAGTCATAGTTTCAACGGTAGCCATGGATTCTTCACCCCAAGGTATGCATTGAGCTCCTGGCTTCTTCCCCATCTTTGGAACTTGTTCCAGGACATCATTAGTTTGTTTGAGTACCTTAGATTTCTCCTAAGGCCTCAACACTAGTAGTAGGAGTAGCAATAGGAGCAATAGTAATATCATGAATTATGCCTATTGCTATTGCCCACTCCTTGACAATTTCAATTCCATCCTCCAACTCTTGGTACTCCTCTTGACTCTAGGAAATATTTGGAATCTTCCCCAACATCTTTGACATGAGTTTGGGCATCAGTCAGAGCTATTGAGATTGGCTATTAATTTGCAATTTGTGATAGTTTGTGATCATACAATTTAGGATAGCACTTCATTCATTGTCTGGAGGTCATTTATGCTTCTTGAGATGTCTATTTGATGCCGGATCATTTGGGGATATTATGCCAATGTATTAGAATGCTATGAGACTGATTTGAGTACTTTTTTGCTCAGTCTAGTGTGAAGATAGAGGAGATAAATACCTTTGAGTGAAATTTTGATGATTATATTACTGTTTCATCTCTTGATACTATTTAATTGACTAATACATCGTCTGCTTACTCTTAGTGTTGGCCTCTTGACTCAAGAGATTCATTTCATCTTACCTCGCATTGCCATTGGTTTCATAATTATCATATTGTGTTATGAGTTCTATTAGACTCGAAGATAATACCACATTGGATATCATTAACATAGGTGATGTTAGACTACAATTTGGTATTGGTCCTCTGTTTGTGCTTCATGATGTGCTTCATGTCTCGGCTTTGATGAAAAGCCTTAGCTAGATAGTTGGATAATGACAAGTACCATGTATCCTTTTGTGATTCTTCATGAAAGATCATCCATGGAAATTTTATTTCTATTAGAGGTATTAAGGTTGGTAGCCTCTACCCTTTGCTTGTTTCTAGGTTTGTTGAACTGTGTATTGGATGTGACCATTCTTTTGCATGTATCTTTATGGCATCATCACCTTAGGCACATGTCTTTGAAGGGAATAAAAGTATTGACCCATTTGTAATATCTATCTCCCTTGGATTACTCTTTTTTTAATTCTTGTAATCGTTGTTTGTATAGTAGACAAACTCATAATTTGCATAAGCTGTCTAATTCTATGCATGTGGGTGAATCTTTGACTCTTGTGCATTCCCATGTTTGTGACACCATGCCCTATTAGTCCTTGGGTGGCGTGAAGTATTTTGTTATGTTCATAGATGATTTTTTGCATAACGTTTGGGCCTATCCCATTAAGTAGAAATTGTATGTTTTACTTACATTTCAGCACTTTCTCACCATAGTTGAGAATAGTCTAGGTATAGGTTGAAATGCGATAGTCTAACAATGGGGATAAATATGTCTCGAAGACTTTTAAGCAGCTATGTGATGAGAGGAAAATTAAGTGTTAGTTGACCACCACATACACCCCACCATAGAATGGTATTGCAAAGTACATGTACATGGCTATTCAAAAAAGAGTCCGTAATATGCTTATTTAGGTAGGTTTACTATAACACTTTTGGACTAAGGCATTACTACTACCATGTATCTCATTAATAGATCCCCATGCACTACCCTTGGTGGTAGAGTTGTAAAGGAGGTATGGTTTGGGAAACCTCCCTTGTATGCACACTCACAAGTCTTTGGATGTGAGGCTTTCTACCATGTTCCCAAAGACAAGCACAATGAGTTCGATTCAAAGTCTTTCAAATGCATATTTGTTGGATATGGAAATGCAGGTAAGATGGGCTATTGTCTTTAGAATCTGCAAGCTCGGAAGGTCATGTAGCCATGATGTTATCTTCCATGAGGATAATATACATATGAGACCAGAGCAGGTGATTGAGATATGTAGGCTGATCTTTCAGGAGGAGCTTCCTACTACAGTACATCCAATCCAGTGAGACAACTTGCTATACTTGTTAATGTTGTAGTAGTTCAGGATTCATATGTTGTATAGGATCGTGATATTGGATAGAGAGGACATGCCGTACAGGCCCCATAGCTAGTTTTGAGATGGCACTCTACTAGAGCTTCACATCCTCTTGACCATTATGAGCCCTCTATGGATTATGCTATTGTAATAGACTCTACTCAGCACTTACCTTTGAGGAGACTATATGCAAAGGTAATTATTATTCTTGGGAGTTTGAGGGCTATGCAGTTTGAGTTTTACCCATTGCAGAAGAACTGCACATGGAACTTTTCTTGCATAATGGAAAGCATACATTGCCATGCAAGTGGATATACAAGTTGAAGAGAACCCTTGGTCACCCTAAGTCAGCATATAAGGCTATATTAGTTGCTAAGGACTTTAAACAATAAAAGAGAGTTGATTTTGATGAGATATTCTCTCATGTGATTAAGTTGACTACTAGATGCTTAGTATTGGCCTTGGTTACTCAGTTGAATTTGAATTTTTATTAGATAGATGTTAAGATGGCCTTCTTACATGGAAACATGCATGAGGACATTTATATGTAGCAACCTAAGGGCTTTGTGTGAAAAGGCAAGGAACATCTAGTGTGCAATTTGAAAAAGAGTCTTTACGGGCTTCAGCATGAGCCTAGGAAGTGGTACTGGAAGTTTGATATTTCTCTACTTCGACATTAATATTTACCTCTTTTCATATAATGAACTAGGTTTTTATCATCTCTACACTACCCCATAGTGCTTGGGAAAGGTGTAGTCCAGTAGGACACATTGGTATGAAAACATGCATAACTTGAGCTAAAAAAGCTCAAATCAAGGAGATCTATAGGTAAGATAAAATCTAAGGGTGAGTATTCAAAGTGTAAGAAATTAGATTGGCTATTGGTATGTTGAATTGATATTAGATTTTTGAAGAAATTTCCAGATAGTGCATGGAGAATGTGCATGCCAATTTGATATGAAAACATATATAACTTGAGCTAGAAAGATCCAATCAAGGAGCTCAATACCTAGGATCACTATTTATGAGTATTCGGACCTTATGCACTCAAATTGGTTATCAACATGCTTCATTGATATTAGATTTTACAAAAATTCAAAACATAGAAGGTATATTTAGCCTACCTAGGAAAGGGATCCATTGCCACAAACATATGAATAATACAAATCATGCTAGTAGTGTAAGAGAGACTAGGCTTGCTCTTTGGGTTATCTCTATCTATGAATGTGTGGAAAAGGCATGGAAGAAGGTAGTAGAGCTCTCTTAAGAAGGGTCACCATTACTGGTGATGCAATGGCTAGTATTGGGAAACCTGTATGCAGTTGAGCTATTGTATACTATAGTCCAAGTGCTCATGTTGCATAGAACTCTAAACATATTGTATAGTCCATCCCAAATTATTGAGGAGATATATTGCAAAGTGCAAGTAGCATACAAACCCTAAAATTGGTTCACGTTGTGTGACACATATGTTGTATACTCCATGAATATACAAATGTAATGAAGTTTGAAGACTTGCCAGGATTTATGTGTTGGAGATTAAACTGCTCCATACATATGAGTAGTTGTATACTCCATGAGAATGAGCTAGCCAAGTGTATGCATACGAAATATAGTCTAGCTCTCAATGCAAAGAGAGACTTATTAAATTAACTGGTCCAAGTGCTCATGCTAAATATAATATTTGAGTTTTAGACTTGTTGTATACTCTAGTCCAAGTGTTGAGATACACCTACTATGTATTGTAGACCTAGCCGAGTTGTATGTGAACTTTAGACCTATAGATCATTGAGTTGCTATATACTCAATGATCATATAGATCTTTCATGCATACACAAGTATATGCACATGAATTGTTGTGTGGTCCAACCCAAGTGTTGAGAGACACTCACTATATAGTCCACAACCCAAGTGATCATGTTCTATTGAAATGGTAAGAGAGACATGCTATATACTCTAAACCTACCCAAACTACATGTAAACTCTAGACTCTTTCATTTGGTATGTTTCATGTATATGAGTGACTATATACTTGGTGATCATAGAGGTGTAGCAGAGTTCCACAACTTGTGCAATGAAGTTTGCATTGGTTTGTATATGAGCCATTGCATAGTCCATGAGCACAACTAGCCCAAAAGGATATATGTGACCTAATGTATGCTCTAACTCAAGTGCTAAGGGAGGCCTACTCTATACTCTAGCCACCACATTTTCAGCAATACCCTAGTATAGTCACTTTCTCGAATTTGTAGAATCTTCATCATAGCAATGCTTTAGAGAAGCAATAGTTAGTAGGCTAATTATAGGGTCTATTCTATGTATAGTCCCCTTGCATTAGATATTGTATTCCAGTTTAAGCTCCAAGAGTAGCTTTAGTGTGCATTATAAAGTACAAGTAGCTATAGTATCAAGTAGAAAAATATACAATGTATTAGCATAGCATCACTAAGAGCATTACAAAGTGGTGATTCGCAAAGCAACTATAGCAAAGATTTTGGCCAAATACTCCAAGGTAAGCTACCAATATGTAGTAATTACTAGTGTATTGTTTAAGTAATTCAATCTTAGTCATGCCACTCTTAAACAAGCAATCCTTGAAAGGGAGAGCCCACATGGGAGCACACAAGTGAAAGCAAGAGCTATGGTAGATAGAGCAAGATAACAAGAGAGAGAGAGACACCATATAAGCACCATAAGTGGAAACTCCAAGAGTCGCATTGTGTGACTAACCTTTCCTTATTCAATATGCACTAAAAGAATGAAATGACAATAATAATGGGTGCATGCCAATTACAATGTACAAGTGTGTGGATATACTGTACAATGAGTAAATGTGGATAGCTAGGCACAGGTACCTTTACCCCCAATAACCTCCCACTTAAAGGAGAATGTGCCTTAGTGAAACATGTACATAGAGTACGACAGGATGAGGAAAGATGTTATCTCATCCTATACCCATCAACCTCCTGAGGAAATCATATTGTTCTAGTAGAAAATTCTTAGTGAGAAGATCAATAGGATTCATATCGGTAGGAATCTTGATAAGCTCAATGGAATTGTCTTCTATCACCTCCCTAATGAAGTGGTAGTGCACCTTAATGTGCTTTCTCTTCACATGGAAGACCAAATTATGGGCCAAATGAATGGTACTCACTGAATCTGAATGCAATATAAGAGTCATCGTCATACCAAGTTCTACAAGCAAAGGGCCTCGTTGCAAGCCTTAGTGGTTGTAATATACTAAGCCTCAGTAGCACACAAGGCCATGCATTTTTGCACCTAGGATATCCAAGAGATACCACCTCTAGCATAGGTAAAGACATACCCAAAGATGGAGTTCCTATTGTCTACCTAATTTGAGTGAGTATAGTGCACGACTCTTGTATCTTGGCTATCATATAGCAAATAGACATATATATTGTGGCTTTTAGGTATCTTATGCTCATCTCATGATACTCTTCCAATGTGTTCCAATACCACCTCTCAGGTGTAGGCATATCATGTGCAACAATTCCCACTACAAATGCTATGTCAAGACGAGTGGCTATCATGGCATATATCAAACTGCCCATTGCAGATACATATGGAACCTTGGCCATATTGACCCTATCATCATATAACTATGGATAATTAGCTTAACTAACCTTCATATACGAAGGTAAAGGAGAGCCAACAAGGTTACCATGTTGCATGTGAAATCACTCAAGTACTCTATGTATGTACTCGTTTTGGGACAAGTAAAGAAGTCCCTTGGAGAGATTGCACATAATGCACATATCAAATATGTGTGAGGTATATCCCATGTCTTTCATCTCAAAGTTCTTCTTGAGCTAAGTCTTTAAAGTATTTAGCTTAGCATGAGCACTCCAAGCTATAAGCATATCATCAACATAAAGCACTAAGATAATAAGGCTACTATCACGGGTCTTCTTTGTGTATAAACACGGATTTATATCACTGTGGGAATACTCTTGTGAATGCAAGAAATTATTAAACTTATGGTACCACTCCCTAGGTACATGCTTAAGCTTATAAAGACTCTTCTTGAATTTGCACACTAGGTATTTTCTACCTTTCTCTGTAAAGCCCTTAGGTTGCTACACATAAATTTCATCGTGCAAGTTGTTATCTAAGAAAGCCATCTTCACATCAACCTAATATGATCTTCCCATTATGAAATATCATAGTATTAGATAAAGATGATATGCCATATACGCCCCATATCTAGCTTTAAGATGATCTATCCCCAAAGCTTCACATTGCTAAGATACTTACCTATGAGGAAGCTATGCATACAGGTGATTCTCAATCCTGGAAGAGGGCTATGTAGTTTGAGCTTGATTCACTGTAAAAGAATGGTACATGGAACTTAGTTTCTTTGCCTAATGAGAAATATGCATTGCTATGCAAGTGGGTGTACAAGCTGAAGAGTACCCCTAATTACCATAAGACAGCATATAGGGCTAGGCTAGTTGCAAAGGGTTTCAAGTAGAAGCATGGTGATAGGAGGCTTCTCTTGAAAGACCACCCTGATTATCTTAACTATTTCCTCAAACTAATTATGCATCCTTTATTCATAAAACATAACATCATGGTTATTGATAACCTTCCGAGCTTGCAGATCCCAAAGGTGATAGACCATCTCACCTACATCACCATATTCAATAAAATATATTTGATGGACTTAGAATCCATCTTGTTGCACTTGTCCTTGGGAACATGGTAGAAACCCTCACATCCAAAGACCCTCAAATGATCATATGATGGGGGTTTTCTAGACCATAACTCCTCCTCTACAACTTGATAGCCAAGAGTATATGCATGGGGATTTATTAATGAGATGCATGGTAGTAGCAACTGCTTCAACTCCTGCTTGACTAAGCATACTACAGACTATTTCTTGAATAGTCTTGTTTATGCACTCTAAAATCTCATCCTGGGATGGGGTGTGGGACATTCAGTTGATTCTTAATACCTCGTTCATCTCGCAGAACTACTTCAATGCCTTAGAGATATATTTTCCCCCATTGTCAAATCTTAAATATTTTAGCATATACCTAGACTAATTCTCAACAAGAGCAACAAAGTGCTTAAATGTAGCCAAAACATTCCCAAAATATGTAATTTCTACTTGATAGGATAAGCTCAAACTTTATGTAAATAATCATTGATAAATGTCACAAATTATTTTCTATCACCACCCAATGAGTGATAAGGCATGGGACCACATACATTGGAATGCACAAGAGCTAGAGGCTCACTCGTGTGCATAATGTCAAACTTTTTATGAGTGTTACGAGTCTGTTTGCTATGAAGACAATGATCACATGTATAAAAAAGTGAGTAATCAAGAGGTAGAAGATATTGCAAAGGAGTAAATAGTTTCATTTCTTTCAAAGATATGTGCCCAAGGCGATGATGCCATAAAGATACATGTGATAAATTGGTAACAACAACCAATACATGGTCAATAGACCCAGATGCAAACAAAGGATAGAGACTGTGAGCCTTGGCACATCCAGTAAAAACAAGACAACCACGGATAATCTTCCATGCAGAATCACCAAAAAGAGACATGATATCCTACATCATCCAATTGTCCAATAGAGTGTAGGTTTTTTGTTAAAGCCCGTAAAACAAAAGAGCTACATGAAGCAAATGGTAGTCTCATCCCCAATGCCAATGACATATCAAAGAGGACTTAATCTATGAGACTAAGACTTATACATGTTAGGCTCTAAGTCTCTACCACAATTATTATTGCCATTTCTAGGTCTGCATCAATGTTCTTCATGTTTACCTCTTTTGTCTTAGTAGAGCACTCTCTACATCATTACATTTAAAACCATCCTCAAGGGGATGAGCACTCATAGCAGTACGAAAGGTATTCCATGACTCAAGTAGTATAACAAGCTAAAATAAAGACTTAGTATTATCTTCAAAGTGAATGCCTTGTGATGCAAGCTAGCTGAAAATGGAATACAACTCATTCAAATGAGTAGACATAGTTGTACCCCCCTTTATGTGAAGGTCCACAAGCTTCTTCAGTCACAGTATGATTGAGATGCTAGACTTTGCTTATCATAAAGATCACAAATATTTTTCCATAATGCATAAGCATCACCCTTAAAGTCAATGATATCAAAATACACCTACTTTGATAATGGCAAAATGATAGTGGACTTGCAAAACTCATCAATTTCTACCCAATCTACATCATAAAGCCAATGCTTTATGCCCTCTAATTTCAATGACTTATGCTGGCTCTTTTGTAGCAAGACTTGCCATATCTATGTCTTCCAATATTGGAAGTTATTGCCATCAAGGTTTTCAATGTTGAATATAGCAATATCTCTTAATGAACCTATCATAATGATTGCAAATGTTTGCAAATGACAAGAGGATGGGCTACTATTAATTGGAAAAAATGGCCCCAAATATGATGCAAAAGGGCAAGAAAAACATTGGGAACAAATGAGGGTATAAATGTCTACAAATTGCAATCAATAGAGTGCTAAAAACAATCTGTCTCCTCTCCAAAAGAATATTGAAAATTGTAATTACAACAATGCCAAACTAAAGGCAGCTCTATATGTCAATCCAACTATAGGCAAATAGCCAAGAAAGCAAGCTTCCACTACCAAGGATATTCAGGTAGCAATCAAGGATACAAAGAATGTAACTAGTAGTGATTGAGCATAGACCACTAGTAGTAAAGACTATGATGAACTCAAAGTGTTAGTCATTGGGGAGATTTGAGGTCTCGAAAATGCTGTGTAAGAGATCCTAAAGAGACTAAATATTTGGATTTTTTTAAAAGTTTGTATTTTGATAAATAAAGATATCTAAAATTATTCAAAGGCCATTATCATAATATTCTTATGGCTTGCATCAAACCTTAAAATGTAGACCACCACAAAGATGATGATAATTGATTTAATGAATATCTTATCCTGTCTTGATAGAAGTGAAAGTTAATATTAAATTTGAATTTTTTAAATATCCCATTATCTCCATCCTTATTCTCTCTTTTCCTTCTTCTTATCCTTGTTGGTTACTTACTCATTCTTTGCCTTTTTTGAATTCACATAGTATTATTATTTAGAGAGTTGCAAAACACATCTTTAGCTATGGACCAATCATCCAATGATCCTTGTAGCACTGGTAAAAGATCTCTCTATCACCTTCATATTAAGCTAGAACATGAGTACAATCCAATCAGGAAAAGAAAAAAACAAAACATTGTTTTAGAGTCTATGAAACATGTGTTTCAATTTGAAGGGAAAAATTTTACGGATCTTTGATTGGATGGAAGATTATACCCCAAAGATCCTATCAAAAATAGCACTCCTCCTTTTTATAATAACTCTTCACTAATGCAATGTCTTAGTGATGTTTATAATGGATTTTTGGGCTATACATTTAATCTTATTATAAAGAAGGATGTTCTTAAATTAGATAATCACTTGTTAATAAAAACATAGAAATGAGTTATTGCAAAAAATACAGGATTATTAGTAGAAGAATATTTCATTGGAGAATCACATCAAAGCATACAAAAGAAAACAAACTATTTAGGCCTTTGAAATCGGCAAAGATCTCTCTAGAATATTGAGCATCTCAAATGAGGAGGTGGTTGCAGTAAAAGAATCCAAGCAACAAGGTATATCTTTTTACTTAAGAAATGTTGAATACATCTGTGCTTCTAATAGTATCTGAGTTATGATATTGGTCTTGTTTAGGTCGCTGCTTCAACAAATATAAATGAGAGAAATGCTTAAAAGGCATCTCAAATTTATTATGATCTCTTGCCCTTAGCAATGCCAAAGGATATTCTTGAGAAGAAGAAGTTTAAAAAAAGGAAAGATTCAGTTCTTTGATTATTTTAGTAGGCATCATTCTTTGGATTTTGAGTTGGTGTAGAAGACTTTGGATAGTCTTGGTATTAGTTGAGATGCATATACACAATTTTTCCAACTAATATAATCAAATATGAGACATAGTCAGATACAAAATTGTTTACTTCTAAGACTATCTGTGGGTGAGGACTATTAGACCAAGAGTCAATGACAAGGTGCTCGAAATTTTAGGTGAGCCTTTCCACATCAAAGCCAACTTCAAGAGTAAAAAGAAAGAGGTTGTTTACTAATGAATTTAAAAACATTTTCCTTGATTTTCCTATCTTATGGATTTTGATATATTGTATTGGAATTCAACAAGCAAGATAAAAACTATTTGTTTAAGGATTTAGGAACTACAAGGTCAAATGGTACATAGTTGGTAACTTAAAGACACTTTAATGCATGTACAATGTGTCTAAAGGAGCAAACTCTAGATATCCTTGCATATATTGCATGTCCCTAGCTACACAACTGAGCTTAAATAATTGGAATAGAGCTCCCTACAGGCATATCAAAGACCCACAACTCAAGCCAATTTTAGATATTTCTTTATCCAATGCTTATATATGTATACTTCATGCACTTTACAAAATAATTGAAAAGCTCGTTCATCTTTACATAGGATTTTCTTGGAAGCTAAAACCCTTATTAGCTAGACAAGTTACTATAAGGAAGATCGAGTTTTATTTGCAACTAGTTTGCATGGAGGTAATGATGTTATTGAACCAGATCTTCAAAAGTCCAAGGATGGAAATTCTATCTCTAAAAAGACATCTATTGGTGGAGTGAAGGCTAGAAGATTCTTAGGCTTTCATTGAAAGATTGGTAAGACTAACTCTAGAAATGAGGGTTTAACCATTAAATATAATTAATGGAAATCCCTACATAATGCAGTTAAGAATCGTGCTGATAATGGACATGCTCAAAACAAAAAATCCAAATTTTGAAAAACACTAGATAAAACATTCTTTTATTGTGATAAATTTGATTGGAAAGATGATGATCTCGAAGACTTCAAAGACCAATTGGATCTTTTCAAAAGTGTAATAATAAAAGCTTGGGATAATCTACACTTCACGTACTATATGGTAAGAAGTTGCTATGTTTCTTCATTGTCTAACTCATATAAGATTTTTGACTCTCTCTTTGTTTTTGAATTGTCAACATATTTTATACAATTATGCTTCATATTTTATCAAACAATATGGAAGTCTATCTATTTGGTCAACCCAAGGTATGGAGAAATCACATTATTAAGCAAGAACAAAATACTTTAGGCACACACGATAAGGAGGAGCAACAATCAAAGCAAATAGTTTATTAGAGCTCTTTCAATGGTTTTACAAACAAATTTGGCACAAATTCAAGCTTAGAGGTACAACCACATCATGCAATACATCATCTTTGGAAAAACCATAAAAATGATTATATGAAAAAGAAGAGAGGGATATCTAAACTCTCATACAAAGCACAAGTTTTGAGAATGATTACGAATTAAACAAAAATAAGGCAAAAGATGGGTTTCAAGAAACCTTGATTCTTTAGGATCTTTCATCCAATCTTTGTTGCAGAGTAATCCTTGGATTCATTCCACTCAATAAGGGATCTACATTTTAAAAACTTTTTCTTTTTGTAGCCTTAGAGAAGCTTCAAATGTTTTGCATCTCCCATATATGGGAGAGTAAATAGAAGCTAAGGACTCCAAAGTATTCAGCTCTAGATCTACTACAACTAAGCATGTAGCCAAAAACCCTTATGGCTTCTTCCTTCTCCACCATAATTATCTTCTCAACTCCTCTATTGAAAACTTTAGATCCAATGATTTTGCATATAGCTTTTAAAGCCATCATTGGCAAACTTGGAGAGCTTGAGAATGTGATAAATTGCAATAATGTAATTATTTAAGCTTCCAATATAGTGTCCAAGTCCTTGACTTTGGGCCAAGCTTCAGTGGCCTAAAGCCCTTGGCTCTTCCAAGAAAGGTATTAAAATCTTCAATTTCAATGTACATAAGAAACAAAAGAGTTTTCTTTGTCAATTGATGAAAATATTAAACTCACTTATCTTTAATACCTACTATTAAGCCTAAGAAGATCTTGACGATATCTTTAATACATTTGGGTTTTCATTATCTTCAAGAAGGTTTTCATCATAGAGATTTATTGAGTTCTTTGTCTTCTCCTCTGATGGTTGCTTTAGTGTGTCTTCACATCCCATGCCCTCAATGCCAAGCCTCTTTTGCACCTTTAGGAACTCTTGTTCTATGGGTAGCCCCTTCTTCTCATATTCCACAATCTCATTGATACATATGTGTAGGGCCATGGAGCTATCTTGAAAATTCTCACACTCAACATCTAGAGTTGCTAGTGGGCATGATCTTGAGGGCATGATTCATAACTTATGAAATCCTTATCAATCTAGCCCTGTGTTGCTAGGATGGCTAAGCAATCATCTTCTCTAAGATAAAAAATATGTTGAATGTCATTGAGCAATACATATCTTTTTTTGTTGATAAGGTAGATAAGAAATATAGGGATACAATCCAAGGGGCCTTCTTTAATATTTGTGCTCAATTCCATCTCCTCTTCTTCTATCTTTGTAATATTTTGACTCTTGAACATTGTAGGATCAAAACCTTGCACTCATTGGTTCTCAACATCCTCTTGAAATATCTCTACAGTCTCTTCAATCTCCTTATCAATAAATGCAGCATATTCACCCTTGCTCTCTTTCCCTTTCTCTCAAGGGAAATCCTCCATGTATTGGAGAAACACATGAAAAATTATGTCTTTTTGAATCAAAAGGCACTGGTCCCTATGAAAAATGCAGTTTGTTTCATACCTTCCAAACTCTTCATCTCAATAATATAATACATGGTAATCAAAGTTGTATTGGGAGCATTGGTTGCCTAGGTCACATTATTGAAATGTATATCATTATCAATTAAGAGAGACTCTGCATGTCTAGAATAGAACTCTCTATACTCCCTAAGCTTCTTATCAGGATCTCTCAGCAGCTCTTGCAAAACAAAAGGCACATTCAGCATATCCCTAATGTATATTAATTTAGATGAGTTTTCTATCTTCTATAAGAAATCAAAAAGCTTATCATCACAATTATCCTCAAGCTCCTCTTGGTTCATTTCCTCAAGAAAAAACTTTCACTTCAACATCCCTAAATCCTACAAAGGCAAAAATTATAAAAGTATACCCTAACAAGCAAATAAAATTAAATAATAAATTGTATGTCAAAATCTTAATCGCTAACATATGAAATGTGAGTTAAGTAGTAGACGCCAAAACACCAAAATAATCGAATTCAAATTTCATACGATAGCAACTTGACAAACAAAAATTATAACGTTACATAATCATAGGTAATTGAAAAGCATACAAGATTTAGCAACACTGCTTAGTTCATGTTTCATACGACACATTCTCAAGCACTTTGGAAGACCTATTGATGGGATAAAACGCAATAAAAAGTGACCAAATGGCAAGCAGAGGTGAATTTTTTTAAATTCTATTTGCTAAGCAAGATGAAAACAAGTTTTTTTAGCCACTTACAACATTTGATTTGGTTGTATATGGTTGCCTTTGCCTTAGATAGAATGTAAGAGATCCTAGCTTTGCTTTGATGGAGCTAGAAGAGATTATAGGTAAAAATGGTTGATGATTGCATTATGCTACTTTAAAATGACTCCCAAAAGGTATTTAATAATAAATCGATTTTTCTCAAAATTTGTGCCAAAAATGACATTTATAATCCCAAAGGGGGTGCTTACTTTTTTGTTATTTTTGAAGCTACTTTTAGCACATGAAAACTCTTATTAGGCCTTGGAATTACAACATTATTTAATAATTATAATGTTTACTCAAAATTTAAACATAGCCCCTCTAATAAAGAATCATTTTCATCTTTCCATTGCAAGACAATCTCATTTGGAATACGAGATGCTATTGAGATACAACAATAGCACTCTAGCAAGATCAACCACCCCTATTGGAAGGAATTCATATCCAAAGTAAGATCAAATAGTACATAAATCTACATTTTTGGATTTTTTTCTAACAAATTGTCAGATTTAATGATTCTTGACTATTTATCTTCATTGTTATGCTAAAATGTGACATTCAATGTCTTATTAAATGCAAAATTAGTTACCCTCATTCTAATTGAATTGAACCAGACTCATGTTTCATCCATTTTCTTTCTAGTTCCTATCCACAATTAATCATCATTGCAATATCATATGGAATGCAATATTAGCTACCTTTCTTCTGATTCTATTATCCTAGAATTGTGTTTTATACATTTTTTTCAATGTGCCTTATCACTGCTTGCTCTGTTTGGAATTTCTTTATAATAAAAACGTATTTTCTTCAATGTCTTATGAAACAAAAAAGATGTTGCTTGGTTTCTAATTCCTTTGTAATAGATTCATGTTTCATACATTTTATCTCGAATCACTATCATTGATGGCAAAAATATCACAACTTGAGTCACTGCTGCATACTTTAAAGCTCTATCGTATGAAACGTGAATTTAGTTATGGGGTTTATTATTTTACGTGTCTATTTTCACGTTTCATACATTTACTTCCTATTTACGGCTACATATCAAATGAAACACAATGTATATGATTTCATATTATTAAATTAATTAATTTTCATGTTTTATATATTGTTATTCAATTTGTCGATTGATAACTATTTTTCTTCTCATATTGTCCCAGTTCATTTTATTGAGCTATGGCTAAAACTAAGGTAGAAGGTTAATACTACGAACATTGTTGAGAAGATCTATCTAACTCTCAAATGCCTTCTCCTCTTTGAATAAGCAACACTTGCCTTGACTTCCTTGCTTCAAGATCTTCATGATGACAACATATTTGCCACATGAGAGCTTAGCCATGGAGCCAAAAACAATCCCAAAAAATGCAATGCATTTTTCGGGCTAATTTAAGCATGCTATATACTGTTCATGGTGATTCCTCAACCTCTGGCACTTCTTCAAAACATTGACAAGTAAAATCCTTCAGCAAAATTCAAAGATTTTACTCCATTTTTGAATCTTCAGGCTTCTTGTAAACCCTAACTATGCAATCCATGGCAGCCATGAAAGCTTCAGCCCAAGCTTTCTGTGAGGTGCCTTCTCCAATAGACCCGAAGGAGTCCTCTTAGTAGTCAACCAAAATTCATATTCATGCACATCACCATCCAGTCTCCCCATGGGAAG